>NC_040892.2:11952112-12027112 GCF_900634795.4 Betta splendens | reverse complement strand
GATTGAATATTTGTAGAGTCCAGTCTGAAGTCTGAGTCCTCCGATGAATCACCTGCTTCACGTCTGAGATGCTGACTCACCTACGTTGACTCCCCGCGCTCCAGACTTTCCCTCAGATGCCGATTGGCTGCAGGAATGTGTCCATTCCACCACGAGCCCCGCCGCCGAGGCCCAGAACCCGGTTGGTTCTGGGCTTCTGTGCGCTAACAAACCCACCGTCATCCTCTGCACGACGGCCTCCGTCGGTGTGTGTAACATGAGCCTCCCCCCCACACACACACACAGACACACACAGACACACACACACACACACACACACACACACACACACACACACACACACACACACACACACAAACACACACACAGGTGTTCCCACAGTTCCTGCCTTTCCCTCCCTCTCTCCCTCAGATGTGAGCCTTTTGTCTGGCCTCAACCTCTTCCCCCTCTGCTCCGCAGTCGGTGCAGGTGTTCATGGTGAGGCAATAAAACAAGTACTGACTGTTCTCCGTCCCCAAACATGGCCCACGCTGCCGCGGCTGCAGACCCTCTACCACCCCCCACCCCCTCCACGTTCACTCACTTTCTTTTTCATCTCTGAGCACACGTATACATACTGCATGTACGTATTTGTGTGTGTTCAAGGGTTCTTGTCAGTCAAAAAGATGACGCTACATTTATTTCTCCTGCAGGTTGAGGGTAGATATGAACTATACTTGCAGTAGAAGGTTGTTAAGGGGTGTGTGTTGAACGTGAGGCCTGGGTTTCGCGTCCCCACTGCTAACAACTGGTAAAACCGCTTACGTTAAAGCTGCAGTAATTTACAAGTAATATTTTAAAGGAGCAAGTAAAACCTGGGAGCAGAAGTGTAGCAGCTTGTTTCCAGCTCACAGTGTTGTTGGTGCTTCAGCTCTGACCACCACCTCATGGAGCAGGAAGCCTGTCACACTCACTGTGCTGCAAGGCTGAGCTATGATATAATAGATCAAATGCCACAAACTACTAAACATGGATAAGTGGTTAAGCAGCTGTTTAATAATCATCCTCAGAAGGCATGAAGTGAAAACTGACAGTGAAGCTGAAACTGAGATGAAACCTGAAAGCAAATTTAAAGTTGCAGATTACTGGAACGGCAGAAAAACAAGCTTTCCTGTTCTCATATGACGGTACGTGAGGATGAACGCGCATGTTGGTCCTGCAGGAACCTGCTGCAGCTGTGAACCAGGTTGGAGGTGCGAACACAGCATTAGCCCGCCAGTAGATGACTCTGTCTTTTCATCTCTTCATACTGGGCCACATGGGGGCGTGTCCACATCTGAACGGACCAGGCCACTTAATAGTAGTAATGTGAAATGTGAGGCAGCAGGTTCTGTTTTTTGTTAACTTAATGACGGCAGTTATAGAGTCTGACACACACACACACACACACACACACACACACGTAATCAGTGTGTTTTTCACAATACCAAACATGGTAATACCATTAAAACACACACACACAAAGTGATCCCATGAAGTAAGCGTTTGTGGCTCCTCCTCTTCTTCTGATCAGCTCAGGGTCTGTGCTAGTAATACAATAATTATTAATAAAGATGGGCAGGGATTTGGATTTTTGATGCCAAAAGGCTGTTTTTTATCTGCACTTCCTGTACAGATGTTAAACATCTGGGGAGATGTCTTCTTTGTCTTCTTCTTCATTGTCTTCTTCTTCTCCTTCTGTTTTGTGCAGCTCTATGAACACATGGATTATCTCAAATAGGATCATATTTTACGTGGTGACTGACATATTGTGAGAAACGTTTCCCACGCTCCACCATCGCGTCTCCTTATGAAAACTAGCCACTAGGTGTGTGTGTGTGTGTGTGTGTGTGTGTGTGTGTGTGTGTGTGTGTGTGTGTGTGTGTGTGTGTGTGTGTGTCTGTGTGTGTGTGTGTGTGTGTCTGTGTGTGTGTGTGTGTGTGTGTGTGTGTGTGTGTCTGTGTGTGGTCCCTCCATGTATGAGTATCGTTATGTTTCCCATTGTGCAGCTCACTCAACATCAGGGTCTGTTTCCTGCTAGAGTCGGTCCACAGTCCTGAGCTGAACTGAGGCTTCAGAGCCAAACACAACTTGAAGCAAATCAAAGTGCACTTGTTGCAGCGAGTCTGATTTGATGAGCTCAGTTAAAAAGCTTCAGGAAGACCAGCAGCCTGTTTGGAGCTTAATTCACTTCTGGCCTTAGATGATCGCTGCTGTTGTTATTTTGAGCAGCTAACGCATATGCGCACACACACACACACACACACATACACACACACACACACACACACACACACACACACACACATACAGACACACACACACATGGCCGTACTTTAATGTGTTTAGAGAGAGCAGCAGAGCTCTCCTTCCTGCGTGCCCAGACATGTATTATGTGGTTTTCAAAGGGGAAGCCTTCACTTTAGTGTGTGTGTGTGTGTGTGTGTGTGTGTGTGTGTGTGTGTGTGTGTGTGTGTGTGTGTGTGTGTGTGTGTGTGTGGTTAAACTCTGCTGCTCTCTATAACTGCATTGATCTCAAGAAAACATCCACACCCTTATGCACACACGCACACACGCACGCACGCACGCACACACACACACACACACACACACACACACACACACACACACACACACACACACACAGACCCTCTGCTGAGGCCTGTTCTTAGTCAAGTGTCACGCTTTGCCCTTCTGACATCTGGTCCCTGAAACCTCTGGAGTCCCTGTGTGTGTGTACAAGTGTGTGTGTGTATGTGTGTGTGTGCATTTGAGTGTCTGTGTTTGATTAACTCCCCATTCTCTGCTTGTGTGACAGATCCTGCCAATACACTTGTGCGTATTGTAAACCAAGCCTCCCCCTGAAAGCAGCTCTCACGCTGCAGCCAGTAGAAACGTTTGGACCTGTGAATGTATGGCCGCGTCTGTCAGGCGTTGCTGCCTGAGTCGGGTCAGACCACAAAGAGCCACAGTGTGTGCAGCCTTTAGAAACATGTCAGCAGAGACAGATTTGAGCAGCAAACCAGCAGCTGCAGTAGCTGCGGTCTTTATGGTTCAGAGAAGGTTCATCTAATGTGGTGTTTTCAGTCTTATTACTATTTCTTCCATCACGTAGCCCAGTTCAGCTGTAGTAACTTTATTGTTAATGATGTCTGAACCTGTCTTCACAGACAAACTCTGTGTTGTGTGCACATGAATGTGAGGGCAGGTGTTTACTGGGAGTAATGGGAGGAGATGACGACCTGTTTGACTCACAGTCACAGCAGAAAGAGCCTGAAACAGACATGGAGCATGTTCAGTGTGAAATCATTCGATTGTTTTCAGTGTAAGACACCGTATGAGTCTCATCTCTAGGATGCGGAGTTTGCTTTGCAACATTACAAACTGGTCTGATGAACAAACTGGAGCGATTTAGCAGAGAAAACGTTTCCCTGTGTCTTTAACCAGCTGCTGAGGCTGCGGACGCACACTGGCCTTCATGTACTTCTGTGTGTTGGTGCAATAAAGTCACACAAAGAGTCAAGGCTAGAACGAATAATATTGTGGTCTTTTTGAATATTTGAACATCTTGTACGTAACTTAAAACTGCTTTGACAAGGAAGCATTTCTTAAAAGACAGGTTTGTGACTGTCAAAACGCTTTGTAAAATGCGTCTTTGTGCAACTGAAGGAAATGGTGACGTGTGTTGATCTGCTTTCAAACAACGCGAAACAATCTTAATAATTTCTTCTTCTCCTCAACTATTTCCAGCATAACCATTTGCATTTTTCAGTTTCATTTTGTTAGTTCAGTAGAAGAGGAGCTGAGGGACAGGCTGGAGTCAGGTGACAGAACTTTCCACCACCTTCTTACAGTAGCTACATGCATCCTGTACTGTACTGTACTGTACTGTACATCCTTTTTCTCTTTTAGTAAACTCCACCTGAGCCTTCCTGAAGGGGAAGAACATTTTATGGTATTAGTGAAGCAATTTTGAGTACAATAACCTAGAAACGATGTCTTTTCAACAATACAATAAGTTCAATCGAATTTTCAAAATAAAATCCAAACTGTACTCTGGAGTTTGTTGTTAAATTATATTAAATGATGAAAAGACAACTCTCTGGGTTGAGTTTTTCAGGGTTGCTCATGCTAATAGAATGCAGTGCCATTTATGTAGTTTGTTAAATTCAACCTCATTTGTACATGATATTATTGGTTTGGCCTCTGACCCTTCACTGACCTTGGTTGGTTTTGGCTCAAGATGTATTTGAATTTTTTGCTGGGTTGTCTTCAGAGAACAGAGGGGGTTTCTAGCTGTCCCCGGGGTCTTTATGAGGAACGACTTCACCACAAGGTGAAAAAAATACAATACAATACAAAATTTCTGTCTATATTTATGTCTGTCTTAATTTATTGCAAAAAGACAGTTAGTCCAAAGAATGTACAGTAGAGGCACATGTTCCCCAGACCCTTAACGTTTTTGATTTTATACTATTTTACAATGAATGTAGTTATAATAATACTGATTCTAAACGGATTTAGTTGTTTGTAATTCTCCAAGTTAATGATGTTTCAGGATGAGCAAAAAGAACGGATGAAAAAGAAAAGAGTGGAAGTAGAGAAAGACAGTTTTTAGTGGGGAAAAGAGTGAAGGAAAACTCTCTCTCTCTCTCTCTCTCTCTCTCTCTCGCTCTCTCTCTCTCTCTTCCATTAAATTTCTCGAATTAAAGCTGTATTATCTTGAAATATTTAAAGGTTAGATGAATGGCGATAATGGATCTTGACAACCATTAAGCTGTAATTGCTCTCTAACGTAGTTAGTGAAAGACATGGGATACAATTTTGCAGCAACACGGGTAAAAAGAGAGAGAGGGAGAGCGAGGGTGAGATGAAGTTGGCTTTTATTTATTGATTTCAAACAGCCCCTGATTGAAACCAGGGCTGCTGTTATCTGCATTAAGTCTTAATAAGGCCAAAACAGAGCCTGATTAACTATTCAGAGAGAAACGGGGGTTGAGAGAGCTATAGTACACACAGTACGAGAGAGAGAGAGTAACAGAGCAAAACAGAGCATGAGAGAGGAAGAGAGAGCTTCACAGAGAATGAAATGGAGAGAGAGAGAGAGGTACTTAGAGACAGAGGTGAGGTAACAGAGACGTTCAGAGGCAGCTCTAACTTCAGACACTGTAATCGTTCACGTTACCTTTGGAATCTGCTCCTCACAGTAACTGCTGGTTTTGGGTGGGACGTTGGTTCTTGGCCTTTTTACAGTATAATGTTGTCACGGTGATGGAGACGGTGGGACACCAGCCTTCACCTTCTGGCTGTGGGTGAAGTTTGTTTCTTTACCCTAAACGTTTCACACGCAGTAAAAGCCTTTAAACATTTAAACCAAAGCGATAAATTTATTATTATTTAGTCAAATGGTTGAAGCATTGTCTTATGTTCAGATCCACATCAACAATTACCCTCATCACCCACCAGCCTGTTGCTCCTCCTGTAACAGGTCGCTAAAATAATAGTGCAATACAATTCCATATGTGTTTAATCAATAAGCAAAAATATGGAGTCAGTGAACTCGTTCCCTGTCTGTGGTTCTCATCAGTCTAGAAATGTGAATGACTCCTCCGTCCCTTCATGTTTAAAATATCTCTTAATGCAGCACAAAAAAATCCCATCATGATCACTGTGTGTGTGTGTGTGTGTGTGTGTGTGTGTGTGTGTGTGTGTGTGTGTGTGTGTGTGTGTGTGTGTGTGTGTGTGTGTGTGTGTGTGTGTGTGTGTGTGTAACCTTGCACCAATGCAGACACGCTAACTCGTTAACAGCTTCTCACTCCTCGCTTCCAGAAAAGGAGGTGCCATCCAGGTGGTATTCCCATGATGCACCTCTCCCAGTCGCCGTTGGTAACAACCGTGTCAGTCGGGGATAAGCCGAGGAATCTGCATTTTGCAGAGGGTGCTGGTACCTGTCTCTCCACTGTCACCTATCAGTGATCCTGAACTAGGCCGTGTGTACTGTAATATCCGACTCACTGCCTCTGGTGCGATGCAGAACCAGCAGGAACCGGATGCAGAACCATCACGCACTCATTTCTCCTGACATTCAGGTCACTAAGTGGAAACGTAATCAGAATTTGACCAGTGAGTTTCCAGTAAACCGAGCATTGGCTGGAGGGAAGCAGCAGCCTGAGACCAGTGACCGTCCAGATACGAGAGGTGCACAAATGTCCTGCCACTCGTCTCTGATGACAGGCTTTGAAATAATTACTTATTTTACCGCTGAAACAATTAGTTTAATAATCACTTAGTCAAGTGGCAGAAAATTAATCAAGAACAAATTGAAAATGTTTTCTGTCCTGAATCAGCATCTCAGACGTGTTTCGTATTAGTGTTTGGTTTGTGGAGCGTTGGTCACTGGTAACCTGCCCTGGATGCACCAGCCGGTCCCTTCACTCCCACATCCGTCCTCCTCCTGTCTCGTTGTCGTGGAGCGCGAGCGTTGGATTTGTTAATGCTCTCGCATCTGTCCACACTTGTTGTTTCCTGCACTTCCGTGTCTGGAGACGTGGCTTCGAACGCAACCACTCTGCACATGCTCTATTTTTAATCGTGCCCCCATCATGTTGTCAGGCTTTAGCTTTAGCTTTAGCTTTAGCGTCGTGCTAATGGCCTGGTGAAACGTTAACCTCAGCGCTGCGTTTAACGTCGCTGTGGTCGTCGGCTCTTTGTTCGAGAGGAACTGAAACCTTTCCACCCACAATCCGTTGTGTGACAGGATTATTCTCTCTGTGGAGGAGTGAAGTGCAGTAGCACAGTTCGTGGGTGCATGTTTCTTCACTGTGACTGTGTGACTGATTTCTCAGGAAATGGCTGCTAATGCTGTGTTGGTTTCAGTGGTCATCTATTATTAGCGGGTCGGACCGGAGCTGATGGAATTCACCTGAGCCTCGCGCTCACTTCCCCATCACCGCCGCAAACCAACTGCTACATAACTAATGCACAGGGCTCTTCCTGTGCAGGTGCTAGTGTGTGTGTGTGTGTGTGTGTGTGTGTGTGTGTGTGTGTGTGTGTGTGTGTGTGTGTGTGTGTGTGTGTGTGTGTGTGTGTGTGTGTGTGTGTAGCTATTTTTAATCCCATCCCTACCACAAAGATTCATGACACCCAAATCTATCATGTCAGACCGCGGCAGCCGAGCAGCAGACGCTTTTTCTACTGGACCGTCAATGAAGCTGCTTCAGCCCATGATGCAATAAAAAGGAAAAAAATCACTGAGGTTTTTATAATTAATAAATAACAAATAATTCATAAGAAATTCTGCTTCTTACTACTCTCTCACTCAAACTACAGGGTACTTGTATAGTACTTGTTTAGTTTCCTGTGTTCCTCTGAGAACCATCACTGAGTCCTACTTAGAACTTCAAGAGCACGGTACCATTATTTGTAGCCATTAAACGCTCCTCCAACACCAGCGAGCCCAGTCCCTGCATGTGTCCCACAGTAAACTGCATCTGTTACCCACCTGACTGTCAGTGGAAACTCTGAGGACAAGCTGGTTTCTGCTGAGTTGAGCTGAAAAGTCCACACGACATAACGGACACTGTGTCCAATGTTTGTGTGCGTCTCATTGATTTTTTGTTTGAGTTGAGCTTTTTGGAACGTTACTAGTGGATGAACCTGGATGCTCTGTTCAACCCAAAGGTCAGATGAGGTGCTGGAGGAGACTCGTATCAGTAATGTCAGTGTGGCAGCAGGTTCAGCATCACTGTGCAGCTTCTCCAGCAGCGCTGCATCATGAACTGAGAATCAAATGGTACGAGTGAAGCTGAGCAAACCTGCCCCCGCTGCTGTAGCTGTGGGAGCGAATCAGCGCAACCCCCCACACAGCTCAGCAGGACGGTGTGTTGCAGTGGGTGTGAAGAGGCTCAGCATCACCTCCTGATCAACCTGCAAACCTGGAAGTATGTGAATTAAGTCAGAGGGTTTTCTAGCTCTCTGATGATCACCTGCTTTATGTGTGTTGAGTCAGCTACGCGACAGAGGTCGAGCAGAGGTTCTCCAGCTCCAGGCCCGGGGGGGTCTAAGCAGGAACCGATCATCCTGAATCATGTTTATAGGTAAGAATAAGGTTAAACTTAACAGATCAACTCAGAGCAGCCTAAACTAGGGTTTAGTCTGTAAAGGTTATTCCTTTAGAACCCAATACTCCTTCAATCTTTCAGTCGGTGGCTTCACAAAAGCAGTGGTGTATCTTCCAGCAGCTGATTTCTTATTTTGGAGTGAACCTTGGCGTTTCCTCGCTGGGATCAGCAGGAGGGGTGTGACTGGAGGACGAGAGCAGAAGAAGAGCTGATAGGAGTCAAAGCCCTCCGGCTCCGCGCTCAGTCATGTTTACACTTGACGACAGGACGCCATAAAGGGTGAGGAGAGGCAGAAGATAAAAGGAAAGAAGAAAGAAAGTAAAGACAGGGTGGGAGAGATGAGGGGAGGAGAGGGGGGGAGGGAGGGGGGGGGGGAGCAGGAATAAAGGGGGGAGGTTGTTTTTAGTGTTAATGAAATCAGATAAAGCTGTGATTCAGGACGAACAGTGTCAGTGTGACGCCAGATGGCAAAAATACAGCGAGTTGAATCTGCAAACCTTGAGATGAGTCGTTCATAGTAAACAACTGGGCTCAGGCTCACCAGGATTCATGGAGTTGTTCAACCTTTGACCAAACCGGGATCTGCGTTGTTTTATAGACGAGTTGCTGCGAGGAAAACGGTTAGCATGAACATGGCGGGGATCAAAAAACTAAATGCATTAGTGTAGTTTCTGTATAGAAATGGGATTTTTAGAAGAAAGGTTTGTCTGAACAGAGATAATAATAATAATAATAATAATAATAATAATAATAATAATAATAATAATAATAATAATAATAATAATAATAATAATAATAATAATAATAATAATAATAACAAAAGCTGCTCATGCGCTGGAACATTCTTCACTCAGTAAATAGATTCCCCCACAAAATTCGTGTCTGCTGTTTTTTGCTCATCAGTGTGAGGAGACAGGAAGGGCCCACCTGTTTACATGTATATTCAATAAGGAATTGGCCACTTAGCTGCAGCCGATACATAAAAAAAGAGAAGACGACGAAGAAAACAAGATGGAGCGCCGTGTTTTATTTTCCCGCTAATTAAAAGCAGATGTCAAGGTACAATTCTCTGAGCTCGTTTAATGCAGCACCACTGGTTTCCTGATTTACTTTCTCTGCACTTGTTGAGAGACCATTTCGCTTGTCTTCATCCAACCCACTGGACTTCCTCCAGTTCCAACAACCTCCCAGCTCCTCTCTCTCTCTCTCCTGCTGTATGATTAATCTCCCCTGCTTGCGTTGGCTCAGAGCTGGCAGGTGTCTATGAGATAGAGTTTTATAAAAGCCAACAAACACGGAAACCTCCGCAGAGAGAACGACGCCTTAATTGAATTGTCAAACACAAATCTACCCGGAGACCGACTTTAGTCAAAATGCCTGCGAAACGCCGCCTGCCGCTGTCGGAGGGCGATCGCCTCGTGGTTTGTCTGTCTGGGTCGGCTCAACGTGACGCGGGTCCAGAACGCAGGGGTTTCGTATTCAGATGATATTCAGTGATACTAACGGACACATGTCATCACTCCAGCCTTTTCTCCATGCGGCCTCTGGCTCTGCGCCTTCATCTACATTGTTCCGACTCACTCTTTAGAAAAGTTTTGCTAACTCTGCTGCTTTTGAGCTTCCAACCAGTTTGCACACTTTTTTTTTTTTTTTTTTTGGAGGGTGGGGGTTGGGGGAGCTTTTGTTCCTCTGGTTGCGAGGGTGTGTAGAGATCTAAGCCACAGTTGGCTCGGCTTCACATGGGCTTGTGTGGAGAGACGAGGGGGTTTGTCAAAGGAATCGCATGCACCGCTTATTCTTCCTCCACCACAGAGATGGGGGGAAATAATGACTAAAAAGCAAAACAAAGAGGAGCGGCCTTCTTATTATCAATATTAATCTCTCTTTTTGGAAAGGCATCTGTAGGTTTGAGCTACGCTGACTTTAAAATGAAAAAACAACGCGTCTGATTTAAGAAGCCGTGTTTGAACTTGATAATGTTTTTTCTCTCTGTCTGCAGCGACTCTCTCTCTTCATTTAGCCATTAGCTCTCCAAGCTGTTGTTTGTTTTCCTACTTTCAAGTTTTTTTTTTTGCCAAAACAAAGCAATGAAAAAGAAAAAAAATAACAAAAGGACACAAGTGACTGAAATATAAGTTTTACTAACTACATGTTTGTAGCGTGTGTGTGTGTGTGTGTGTGTGTGTGTGTGTGTGTGTGTGTGTGTGTGTGTGTGTGTGTGTGTGTGTGTGTGTGTTGTGTGTGTGTGTGTGTGTGTGTGTGTGTACGTACAGGCTCTAAACTTACTTGGGTCCAGATGTTCTAATTATAGAACGGCTCTGTTGCCTAATGACAGGAAGCGCTGGCCTCTGTGTTTGTGTGTGTGTGTGTGTGTGTGTGTGTGTGTGTGTGTGTGTGTGTGTGTGTGTGTGTGTGTGTGTGTGTGTGTGTGTGTGTGTGTGTGTGTGTGTGTGTGTGTGTGTGCACTGATGTACAATTCTGACACACACTAGAACATGATCCAACTGAGTGTGAGACAGAAACATGAATGAAATTCTTGCCATTAACCCTTTGAACCCTGATTTCCTCCTTGAATTCCCTCTTGTGCAGCTCGGTTTGAGGAGAACCACACAGCCTTGACTGGTAAATTTGTTTGGACAAATCTGTTTGACAGGACTGTGGTACTACTGTCCAACCGTCTGGGTTCAGGTGCTAAAACCTTCTATGGATTGTATTTTCTTAAAAAACTAAGCAGCATAAACTGTGAAACCATAAGTACATATTAATGATGTTGTGATGAAAGTAAATTTAGAGCAAGTGTTTAAGTCGGAGGCTGTGTAAGTCTGAGACGAGTCCAACGTCTGGTTTGTAGTTTGGTATTTGATTTGTTTGAGTCATTTTACCAGTAGATGCTGTTCAGTCTGTATCAGCATCATCTGTCCAGACTGAAGAAACAATGACGTCTTTATCTAAACTCTGTCCATTTAGCATCAGGGCTGAGAGTGAAAGCATTGGTTCATGTCACAGCTTGTGTCAACTTCAACCATCTGTGGGTTACAGGTTGATTCATTTTTCAAACTTTGCCAGTGATTAGAAAGAAACTGTTTAGAAACTTCGTCTGATTGCTGTTTTTTAGTGTTGGAACCTTCATTGGAGGCGTCTCAAACCATCGTCAGACAGAATGAGGTCATCTAGTTGCTGTCTCCTCGTCTGTGGTCGTGACCTTATTGGGCTCATGGTTCTGACACAACTTCTGTAAAACATCAGTAACAGAGTCGGGAAACGGTAGAAAGACTTGATGATTGTTTTTTTGCTGTTTCATGATCACAGGAGCTTTTGTGGTAATGTGTTCACCAGAACCATCCCACTGGGTTCTGGTTCTGTCAATACCTTTGGATCAACTGGGCCACAGCTGGAAATGTAACTCCCTGACACCTGCTTGTGATCGTCGTTGGTCTTATCAATACGTTTTGCTGCTTCTCATCATGATAGACGGCACATATAGAATGAATGCATCGGGTGTGTGGACACTGAAGCCCAGTTTTATGACTTACAGTATTTAACATCAATGTACAGAATGTGTTAGTGCAATTTTGTGACACCTGTCAGTAGAAAAAAAAGTCTTGCATTCAAATTAGTTTTGCCTCATGCAAAAGTTAAAATACAACATCACAGTGAAACCCAAAAATCTTTAAAGGATCTTTGTTGTTGCAGACAGTCATAAGTGAAGCTTTATTTTGAAGCTTTGCGTGTCAGATGGAAGGCTGTGCCATGCTCAAAGGCTCCTCGGCAGGTTTAAAGAGAAGAACCTGGACAAATGAGACAAAGACTGAACAAAGGGAACATGAGTCAAGAAAACGTAGCCTGGAAAAGAAACTAGGGAAGAAGTCACCGAAAGGAATTTCAGAAAGGAAATAATGGAGATGATGACAGTTAGAGGAAGAAGGAAAGCATGGACTGTGAAGGACTAGAAGAAGTTAACAAGCCTGAAGGTAAAACCAACAAGTAAGAGAAGAGTGATGGTGAAGACGATGAAACGGGACCAGGACTAAAGAAAAAGAAAATTTAAATGACCGACTAGTAAATAAAAGAAGAGAATAGAAAAAAAGAAAGGAAAGAGGAACAAAACAGGGCAACACACACACACACACACACACACACACACACACACACACACACACACACACACACACACACACACACACACACACTGTAAGATTGGTGGTGTTAGACAGTTTAAGCTGCTTTAAAGGCAGCAGAGATGTAATCTGACCCTTAATTCTTAGTGTCTCATCTGTGTGTGTGTGTGTGTGTGTGTGTGTGTGTGTGTGTGTGTGTGTGTGTGTGTGTGTGTGTGTGTGTGTGTGTGTGTGTGTGTGTGTGTGTGTGTGTGTGTGGATGTACTTTAGTGAAAGCAGAAGCTTCTTTATGTAAACCACTCTGTCTCCTCCATGTTGTTTCTTACATCAGTTCCCTTTAAAAGTGATCATTGTTTTTTTCTGTCTCACTTGTTCTCTCTTGTTGTCGTATTGTTTTTCTTATTGTTGCTCTTATTTTCCCTCATGTTCCCGTAGTGTCACCTGTTATTTCTTCCCATCTCCTTGTCTTCTCTCACCTTTGTTGCTGTCTGGACTTGGAAGTGTTGTTTATGATCCCAAAACTCTTATGTCTAAGGAGCAAAGATACATGGGAGTCCTGTGGAGGTCTGTGAAGGTCTGTGGTGGTCTGTGGTGGCCTGTGATTGGCTGTTAAGGTCTGTGGTGGTCTGTGATTGGCTGTTAAGGTCTGTGGAGGTCTTTGGTGATGTGTTGAGGTCTATGAAGGTCTGTGGTGGACTGTCTGTGGAGGTCTGTGGTGGTCTGTGATTGGCTGTTAAGGTCTGTGGTGGTTTGTGGTGGTCTGTGATTGGCTGTTAAGGTCTGTGGTGGTTTGTGGAGGTCTTTGGTGATGTGTTGAGGTCTGTGAAGGTCTGTGGTGGTCTGTCTGTGGAGGTCTGTGGTGGTCTGTGATTGGCTGTGAAGGTCTGTGTTGCTCTGTGATTGGCTGTGAAGGTCTGTGGTGGTCTATCTGTGGAGGTCTGTGGTGGTCTGTGATGCTCTATTATTGGCTGTGAAGGTCTGCGGTGTATTTTGATGGCCCATCCATAGCATTATAGCTTCCCATAGACGCGAGCTTGTTTCCTGCTTTGCTGCTCATATCTTTCCTGACGTTCGCAGTGAGGAACTAAACATATTTGGAGTTAAAGCAGTGACGGAAGCGTTCGTCTCCTCGTCGCTGTGTTTCCTAGTTCCTTCCTTTTTCGCTCCGTGTCCTCTTCTCTTCTGATCTGCCCTCCTGGATAATCTGACCCGTTGCTTGTGTAACAGTTTGATGTAAATAGTTATGCTAATTTATGCTAATTCCAAGATGCAGCGACTTAATATTTTCGACGTGAGCATAAATGTTTGACTCTCGGTTATTTTAAATTAGAGAGTCTTTTGTGTCTCCGTCTCTTTAGCGTGACTCTGCAGCCATCAGCTGTCAGTCAGTGAGTGGAGCCTCTGGAGGAGGTGTCTGTTCAGATTCATTATTTTATTATTATATCACTGGCATCATTGTTGATTCCTGACTGTAAACAGCTGTAGTGACCTACAGAGTGGAGTGTGGGCTCCATCACAGTTAATGATACACTGTAAACCTTTTAGCTTCATCAGCTGAAGGAAGAAATACAGTGTCTGCATCTGAAGTGCTGCAGCGCATTGTTTGCATAGTTTCACTGAGCTGCTGAGATTTGATGACAGCAACAGACCCAGATAAAGATTTTAAAAAGAATGTGCACCTGCAGTTGATGCTGAGATGTGAGACTTCAATAAGTCAAGAGGAACAGAATCGTGTGTTTAAGACTGGATTAAAGTCTCACTGTGAGAATGATTAAAAAGCTGAGTTAAAGAAAACTGTCTCAATGTGGACAAAGAAATCAAATGAAGGGACAAATAGAGGTTTTGCAGCCTATGACGGTGGGAGGAGTGGGCTTAGAGGATGCAGTGTGTGGATGAAGAGCCTCTGCAGTCAGTTAACGACTAGAGTACGACTCTGTCAGCCTTGTTTTCATGTGATGTTCAATGACAGCGGATTGATTTCAGTGTCTTCAAACAAAGCAGAGCCTCAGAGGCTGAGCTCTTACCTGGAACTGTTTGAGTTCTGGAGGTCCAGGAATCAGAAATAAGCCTCGCTCGTCCCTCGCGTCCTTTCTTTTGAGGCTCGTGGTCGTGTTGGGGGGGGGGGGTTTCCACACAAACACACACACACACACACACACACACACACACACACACACACACACACACACACACACACACACACACACACACACACTCAGCATGTCAAAGCGGGCACCTTGTGGGTGCTCAACAGCATTAAATGCTAAACCACGACTGAAAAACTGAAATATGAACCAGAACGAAGCGGGTTTTGTGTTAGTTGGTTCATCACTTGTTTTATTCTTCCTTTAACTTCAGGCCAAACAGCTTTAAGTTTGTTATTTAAATGTTAAAAATCTGGCCATTATTTCAAAAGAGACACGACACACGCGTGCACACACACACACACACACACACACACACACACACACACACACACACACACACACACACACACATAACTGTATTAATAGGAGTCTGTTTTCTGTCAGGCCGGTCCTAATAGGATCAGTGTGAGAGACATGGAGCTGTCTGTCAGTCTAAGTTCATTAACTAATGATAGATAACCTGCACTCAGCGTGTGTGTGTGTGTGTGTGTGTGTGTGTGTGTGTGTGTGTGTGTGTGTGTGTGTGTGTGTGTGTGTGTGTGTGTGTGTGTGTGTGTGTGTGTGTGTGTGTGTGTGTGTCCATGACGACAGACAGGCCGGGAGGAGAAGGAGGCTTGTGTGTGTTCACCAGTTTGTGTTCCTGCTTGTGTGTAAACTCTCTCTGCTGTAATTTATAGCTCTCAATCGGAGCCTTATCAGGTGCAGGACACATGGACGCCTCCTTTTCTCCTCCTCTCCTCCTCCTCCAAGTCTTTCAGCTCCTGTTTTTCTACCTACTTTGCTCTCCCCTTTTGGACCGATCCGTCCCCTCCTCATAGGTTCTGGCGCCGAAGGAAGGTTTCCTTTAATTATGGTACTCGTCGTCTTCCTCCTCAGCTTCATCCTCTCCGTCTGGAAACCGACCAGCTCTTATTAAACTCACCTTTTTACTTTTAATTTGCCTCTTTTTCCTTTTTCTTACTGTAATACTACAGTAGCTCCAACTGGATCCCTGATTACTAAATTTAATAAAATCCTACTTTTACATTTTACTAAGTAGTCGAATCCTTTGCCAGAATGAGCCATTGAGAACAGATCAGGTGTCTCTTCCTGTAACAAATGTTAAATGACTGAAGCCTTTTCATGTTTATTTCCATTTGTGTGTTTGCTTAGTTCTGCATTCAACAGGCGTCAGTTAATAAAACATCTTCCTTCCATCTAATATCCGTCTCCAGCCACACAACGACTCGCCAGCTTAGAATCATCCAAAGCCGATACACCATCAAGTGCTTTTGTGTAATCTTAAGTCAATTTGCCGAATTTCAATTCAATTCAATTCAGTTCAGTTCAATAAGCGATTCTCCTCCTGTTCTACACCATTGTGTTCTCTTCTATAAATGTGTAGCCCAAAGGTACTTTTTTCTGCAATAGCGACTTTTGGTTTGACTCCAAAAGGCAAGTGGGCGAACCTGTTTATTTCTATTCTCCACACACACACACACACACAGACACAGACACACACACACACACACACACACACACACACACACACACACACACACACACACACACACACACACACACACACACACACACACACACTTGGATAAGCTGACAGTCTAAATGTAAGCTGCTCACTATACACACACTGACACAATAAGAGTCTATTGAAGTGAGATTTGTGCATTACAATGCAGTGTGTGTGTGTGTGTGTGTGTGTGTGTGTGTGTAGACACACACTTTCCTCCTCCTCTCTCTGTTATTGACGGTGTCTCTCGACCTCTGATTGTGGCTCAGGTTTCTCAGGTTTAGTCAATGAAACGAGTCGTGACCTTTAACCAGACCTTGTGTTGTGACAGTGGGGATCTCATTGGATCCTTTAAACCAGGAGGAGCTGAGAACCACTTGATTCTAAAGGCCCAGTAAAGGCTGTACCACCTCTAATGACCGCTTGTTCTCTCATGCAGATATGGAAGAGAGGCCCAGCGCCGGGTCCTGGCCCAGCGGAAGCCGACCCTCTAAGGTCAGAACAATGTGAATGCTGATGCTGCTGTTACTGTTAGTGACAGTAGCATGTACATGTACAGTACTTCCTGCCCAGCTACACGCTGCAGTCGTAGAATCACCTTGTGTGTCTCTACAGAGCTATGCCGACGGTTCTCAGTACATGGCATCACATGACAGCCTCTCGCCTCCCTACGCCAACTCCAGGCTAGCAGGTACAGTGTCATTCTACTGTGTGTGTGTGTGTGTGTGTGTGTGTGTGTGTGTGTGTGTGTGTGTGTGTGTGTGTGTGTGTGTGTGTGTGTGTGTGTGTGTGTGTGTCTCCGCCTCCCTCATTCTCTCCTCTGTGGGGAAACCGCCAGGCAGCGTGTGCTCATTTACCCATGATGCTCTCTGCCTCTGGCTCTCTCCAATGTGGCGCCAGTTGTGAGCAAATGGCCACTGACACAAATAATCTGCCTCTTTCTTCCTCCCAAACACACGCATGAACCCTGGAACAGACATATAATCACTCAACATCTGCACACATTCATACACACGCTGCAGCTTAATTACCTTTAACGCCAGGTCTCAGCTACGGGTTCTCCTGTATTTCCAGCCCGCGTGGGGCTGGATGTCAGACCTCAGTCTGGACCCGCGGCTCTGATCCGCTGCTGGGGCCACGTTACATGTGATGAGACGCTGACAGAGGGGAAATATGTTCTGCACATACACAGAGAGGACGGCGCGTAATGCAGAAGCGCGGAGTTGTGGGTTCCGTGGTGGAATGATCCATTGTGTGTGCGATGTGTTGTGACAGTGTTGTGATTATGGTATGTATCTGCACAGGCAGGAAGGCAAGCGGCAAAAATGGAAATATTGTATTGTTCATCTGGCACCAGGAGCTGCAATTTACTTTGATAATGATAACACTAAGAGACAGAGACAGGCAGGGATATGGAGCACACAAACACACACACACACACACACACACACACACACACACACACACACACACACACACACACACACACACACACACACACACACACACCCCATCTCTGACTGTTGTGACCTCATTAAATCAGGCCGTCGTCTGTCTGTGTGCTTCCTCTTCGTCTGTCTCGCATCCAGGTGGAGCGTGTGATGCTATGAAGTTTTCAAGCGGCTGAAGTCTTTACTTTCCTTTGTCACAGGATTACTGTGATGAATCACTCTGGACCCCCAGTGATCCTCACATGTGCTTCGCTCTCTCCCGTGCAGGTGCAGAGCTCGCGCGTGCAGCCGCTGCGCTCCGTGCTGCGCCGCTCGGTGTTTGCTTTAACCGTCAGACGTGTTTCATCCCGTGAGAAACGCTGTTGAGCCTCGAGCAGCGAGGGGCCTTTTACTGTGGAACGCGTCCGTTGCTTGGTATCGTTCTCGGTGTCGGAAGCTTGAAACGAAGCCACACACGCGAACGAACCCGAGCTCCGTGTTCCGTTCCCCACTCCAGCCTTGTCTGTCTTCCTTAACCCCCTCACCATCAGATTAGAGAGATGTTATGCTCTAGATAATCAGCGAAGGGATTAGTGTCATCTCGGCAACCTCACTAGATTAATCTGCTGCCACACACACACACACACCACACACACACACACACACACACACACACACACACACACACACACACACACACACACACACACACACACACACACACACACTCACTCACTCACACACACACAGTCTGTGGGTTTGTGGTGTGCTACTGCAGGTTACTGTGTCAGTGTTGGCTTCGTGTTCGCTGGCTGTGGTTCTCAGTCGTCAGCGTGTCTGTTCGTTATGTGTGTGTTTACATCATTTTGCCTTTGACCTTTGTTTGATATTTGCTTTTAAGTGCGTGCGATTTTCGAGCCTGTGTCATTTATTGCTGAATATTTCAGCACGTCTGTGTGTGTGTGTGTGTGCGTGTGCGTGTGCGTGTATGTGTGTGTGTGTGTGTCTTCCTAGCGGTGGCGTATCTGGGTGAGTGTGTTGGTGCAGCGTGTCATTCTTGAGGTATTGTGCCGAGCAGGTGCGCCACCATGACGCACACCCCCCTCACCCCCACACCCCCCGACTCCAACTGTCACCTACATAGTAAATGGTTGGCGCCGCGGTTTCAGCCTGTAAGCAAATTCTCTTCTGTTATAAATAAACGGTCTTATTCGGATTGAGCGTGACTCGGATGCGCCGCGGCTTCGGGGAAATCTGGTGAAGGCAGGTGAAAGGGTGAAACGGTCAGTGACAGAGGCGTCTCTGGGTCCAGTCTCATCGAGCGTCGCGTCACTTTGTCCAAAAACGATTCCCACTTCGCGAGATCAAAGCTCCGCGTTCCCGGAGTGGAACCAGCGAGCGCCCCGTCCTGTTCCACCAGCGTGTCCTCGCTGTCCCATCACTGAGAATGGGACGTGTTGATTGCATGTCACAAACACGCTGCTCACTTTATTAGGTACAGCACGGCTGCTCTCATTCCATCCAACGCCGGCGCTCTGCTTTAAAACAAGCTTCGCCAATGCTTCGCCACGCGCCCCTTTTCCAGTCATTTTGATCCTTGGCTCCATCAGATGCATCCGTGTGCTGCTGGATTCGCGGGAGCCTCTCTACTATCGGACAGGAGCTGGTGCAGCCTGGTGCGAGGAGGTGTTGGAAGGCTTTAAAGCTGCTGCCTCCTCCTCTTGTTGTGTTTGTGGAAATGCAGTGAGTCAGCCGTCTGTCTCACCTCTGTGTGACCTTATTAATGAGTGTTGAGCCACGAGGCCGGACCCCCTCTGAGGAGGTCACATCTGGACACTTTATATAGAAATATAAATCTGCCTCTCTCTCTCTCTCTCTCTCTCTCTCTCTCTCTCTCTCTCTCTCTCTCTCTCTCTCTCTCTCCTTTGTCTCCTTTGACATTCCTGTGTTGACATGCACGCGCCACCGTCCCTTCTCTGGCTTCCTTTCTGCTCCTTCGCCAGCGTCGTGCTCGTCCTTCCCTCCGTTCCCGTGTCACCCCGTATTCCCCTCCACAGGCGTGAGGCCCCGCCGTCTCCCCCTCCACCCCAGGAGCCCCTCACCTCGGCCGTGTGCGGTGCCAAGGTCGTCCCCCCGTCTGTCCCTGCTGGCACCGGCTCTTTGTGCTGAGAATCTTTAAATGGATGCTCGTGATGGCTCTAATTCTAGTTTGCATATACATAAAAAGTATCATATATAATTATAGGTAAAGTCTAGAAATACCCACATCCCTATTATTAATGAAATTGATAACAATACAATGGTCATCAGGCATCATCACTGCAGCCACTGTCTGATTCTCAGACTATTTCAATGGTGCATGAAGTCACTGCTGAGTATTTAGTGTGGTATTGTTTTGAAGGGAGCCTGTAACCATGTAAATTGTCTGTGTAATTAGATCAGACATAGTAATAATAGCGATGGAAAGCGCTGCAAGGAGCCGTGCGTCAGGAAGCTCCTTGGGGTTTCCTGATCAGGGACAGACGAATGTCCTGCAAGTCTGTCAGTCTGACAGGGATGCGGTGGAGACGGGGAACCCGAGGAGCAGATTCCATAGTTTGTCTGTTTAAAAGGCAGCTGGTGTTGGTTGGATTCAAGCCCAACAACCAGGATCTCCGCACTCGCCCGGATTTACTGCCGGTCCATTCATTCCATTAACCACCAACCCAAAACCCAGAGTTTGGAGAATGTTTGTAGCTTCAACCACTGTGGTCTGACTTCACCTTCTGAGTATGAATGCTTATGCAGCAGATCTAGACTGAAGCCAGTGGTTCATAGAGTCATATACTGGTCCTTAGTGTGTGACTGACACATCTTCGGTTGTTGTCACACGTCCAGTGGCTGCCTGTCAGAGCGTCCCTCTGCCGTGGCATCAGGTCAGTACAGCTGCTCTGTGTGATCACCTTCCCTTTGCCCCGATGGAGCGGTCCTACTGACATAGATGATAGTGAACCGATGCAGCCACCGTTTCATCGGTGCATTTTTGAAAATGCAAATAATTGGGGCAAAAATTGAACTGCTGTTGAATTCACAGCATCACATGTCAGTCATTAGAAAATCCTCTAATCCTCTGTCATGTGTGCGTGAAAACCGCAAAGACACAACAACCACGTTTACATGCTGTGTGTGTGTGTGTGTGTGTGTGTGTGTGTGTGCGTGTGCGTGTGCGTGTGCGTGTCCAGCTGTCTGTCTGTCCATCTATCTGTCCTCAGCATCTTCTGTCATCCATCCAGATGAGGCCTCCAGAGACTGAGCTCGGGTCATTCACGTTACACTGTGTGTGTGTGTGTGTGTGTGTGTGTGTGTGTGTGTGTGTGTGTGTGTGTGTGTGTGTGTGTGTGTGTGTGTGTGTGGTGTGTGTGTGTGTGTGTGTGTGTGTGTGTGTGTGTGTGTGTGTGTGTGTATGTGTGTGTGTGTGACAGACTGTGAAATGGTGCGTAGTAGCACCTGGGCCCTTCAGTGTTGATTGATCGGCTTGGTCATGTGGAAGAGTCCCATCTGGCCAGCCACGCTACGTGTGTGTGTGTGTGTGTGTGTGTGTGTGTGTGTGTGTGTGTGTGTGTGTGTGTGTGTGTGTGTGTGTGTGTGTGTGTGTGTGTGTGTGTGTGTGTGTGTGTGTGGCACGGTGCCTGTTTGTGTGGAAGAGGTGAGGGAGAGCGATAGAGATGTGCAGCATGAAACAGTATGTTTATTGTGAGAGGCAGAGCTCTTCAGTTCTAACTGTGGCTCCAGAGGCCAAAGATAATCTGTGTTTTATCATCTGAGTGGGAGACAGAGGCTACATTCACGTAACCAATAGTTCAAGCCTTTTATCCATAAATACTGGTCATGCTACACAGTATTGTGATTTTATCGCTGCCACGTCCAGTTTTCACATGATGACGTGTTCACATGAATGGAGCTAAGGCTCAGTGTAAACTCCGGTGTGTTGAAGCTTCTGGTTTGTGAACTATGCTGCAATTGCACAACATGTCACCACTGCTTTGTGTAGACCAAAATTGCATTATTTCCAACCTGTACGACGACAGGCACCGGACTTCCTCCACCGGCGACCTTCATCCTCTGCCCTTCATCGGTTTCACCAGCATCAACGCGCATGTCACACCATCAATTCCGATGTGGCTGTGACATAGAAACAAATTAGTTCTGTATCAGATTCAGAATCATAAAAAGGTGTAAATCAGGAAGCGTTTTAGACTCAGAGCTCGGTTCTATTTAAGGAAACGGGCCTAAGTGAAACGAAAGGGACCCAAACGTCGGTCTGAGAACGAGACAAGACAAAGACGGAGAGAAACTAAGACAGCGACAGTGTCGCTTTTCTGAAACGAAGCCAACTTATAATTAATGCCTCTGACATCATGGTGCTCTAATTAAGCCTGGCATTCATTAAGCCAAGTTGAGGGGGGGGTCATTAGTGGCGTTTTTGGAGGGGGGTGGGTTCGTTAACTCTTTGCTGTTCCTCCCGTCACACAAAGCGAAGCGTGGAAGCAGCCGCTGAAGGTGGACCCTGACCACCAGGGGGTCAGGGTCCTTCAGGTGATGTAACAGCCTTCTGCACGTCCACAGCTTGTGGCAGCAGAAGGTGCGATCGGCCGCTTGCCTTCGCCAGACTCCAACTTTTCCGTATCGGCATTTGAACAAGTAGCACTCGGTGTTTTCTGACCTAAAACTCATTATTCAACCAGCGACGTGTCTCTGGCTGCAGGTTAATTATAAACTATGGAACACACACAGACCTAAAACCTTACTGTGATTCTGTCAGAATAACAATAAATAAAGAACTGCTTTTATATTAAGCTATAGGATCATTAGTTCGATTATTGCAGGGTTTTAGGATCAACATGCGACAGAAGAGCTGATCTGACGGAGTCTGAATCATGTACTAGGTGTGTTCAGGTTGGTGAGAAACAACGTCGGCAATTATAAAAGAAACTGATTCATTGATTTACATTCACATACATTAAACATGATACAAAGGTCACAGCAAAGTAACGTAATCATGTCAGACCAAACAAATCCGTGTGGAGGAAACTGTAATAGTCCTTAAATGAATTCATGAAACAATGAGACACGCTGTCTTTTTTGCATTTTCTCCCAAAGTTTGAGGTTTGACAGGTGCTCCTTCTTTTAATTACTCCATCTTATCGCGTCTTCTGGAAAAAGGAATTCATTTGCATTTTCTCTTTCTGGTTTACTTGAAATTTGGTTAAAATTTGGATGGAAAAACACTTAATTGGAAGAGAAACTAGTTAAATCCGGTCACGAGTCCAAAACGTTGGCCCTGGACTGAACCACGAGACACGTCCTCAGACACATTTACATCTTTGCCAATCAACGACAGCCTGCATCAAGCGTCGGGAAGCAGCAGCCCCGAAATGCTGGGAAGAGTCAGAAAAGCAAAGCAGAAACTAAATCGCGCACAAACGCTGTTACGTCAATGACAAACGGAGACGTGAAGGGTTAAAAAATGTCCCCTGACCATTAATGCTAACGCGAGAGGAAGTGAACGAGGTGTGAAGTTTGGATCCCTATCCATTTTTTTGATCGGAGGATTTTCTGATAGCTAATTAGGCATGGAAGGCCAGCCATCGACAGCTGCATTCATCATCATAAAACGTAATAATTAATGACATTCCAACAAAGAAAAATATGCAAATGAGCTCCCCTCATTAGCATTTTCATATTCAGCTCCCATAATGCTTTTGCTGACAAGGTTGTAATTAATGAAAATTCATGTCTCTTAGTCGAGGTCTAGATTGGATCGCATTCATTCGCAATCCCCCAAACGAGGAGTGTTGGGAGGGGGGACAACGGGGATCACTGCCAAGTTTTTAGGGAGACGAGCGGGAGGGGTGGGAGACCTGGGGGGGTGGGGGGAGAGTTAGAGAGACAGGAAAATGGAGATGGAGGAAGGCAGATGGCGAGAGATGAAAGGAAGACAGATAAACAGAGTGAGAGTGTTGGAGGAAGAGAAGCAGGAAGTTGCAGGTGCAGAGGATTTTCACTTTATGTTACTCCTGTACAGTGACACTAATGCAGCGTTACGTGGATTACACATTTGGACTCTGGCTCCAGTTCAGCCATCGAACAAGTCGAGCTCATGGTCTAACGGCCAATCAGAGCTGAGGAGGCGGGATCAAGAGGTGGCGGCTTCCTCCATGCCGTGTTTCTCTCCACATTCAGGCCTTGAATTGATTGTTTTTCTAACCCATATAATCACCAAGGAGCGACATTGATCTTCACATTTTTGAATCGTGGCTCCTGATGAGCGGAGGAAGCAGCATTACACAAATACTGTGTGTCACCGATTCACCAAACACAACAATTTAATCTTCAAATTCATAGATCTGTGTAGAAGAGAGATATTGTCTTTAGGAAAAGCCTCTGCACCTGTGAAAACAGTGTGTGTGTGTGTGTGTGTGTGTGTGTGTGTGTGTGTGTGTGTGTGTGTGTGTGTGTGTGTGTGTGTGTGTGTGTGTGTGTGTGTGTGTGTGTGTGTGTGTGTGTGTGTGATGACACTGACAGATAGCAGAGTCTGTGGTTTGGCACCTGAACACAGTTTAAATGTGATATTCTGCTCTTCGCTGCAGCAGCTTGTAATTGTCTTCAGCGTCTGTAATAACAATATTCAGCAACGCGGCAGCGTTTTAATCTGCAGCGCGGTTCTGCAGGTTCCATCACGTACGTGGTCGCCGTGTTGATCAGAACCTCCGAATCACGACTGTTGGGTCCGTGAGACTTTTGCTTTGCTTCAGGTCAAATTGTTTCTCACGTTTCAAACCAACTGGTTCTGACTGCTTTTTAATTGGACCCACTGACCGAATATTAAGGGTCATATATTGAATTTCTCCAGTCACATCAAAAGCCTATTAATAATATTTATTCTTGTATCATCATTATAAAAATACAAAGCACACCACATGATGTAATATTAACAGAATGCCGTTCATGTCGGAGACAGAACGGAGTCGTTGCGACACAGCAGGTGGATTATGTTCCAATATGCTACATTTATGTGGCGTTGGCTTTATTACTAGAAACAGACCTGAGGAGCGGCAGGTGTTCAAAGGACGCGACTGTCACGCCACACAATCCAGGGCCTGGCGCGCGTTAGCTCTAACGCTAGCTCCAACCGCGCTCCAGAGGAGAGGGAGCTTCCTGTCTGTTATTGTCCCCAGAACGGTTCAATCTGGTGAATGTGTGTGGAGTGAAGTGTGGAACAGAGATCATCAGCATTAATCCATAGGAGGAGCACAAGTGCAGATTAGATGCTTTAGTTCATGTTAAACTGGGATTATCTCAGTGAAGAGCTCCAGCCTCCAGATAATGTTTAAAGTTCACTAAACTCCTTTGTGACGACAGCAGCGAGCACCGATTCTCATGTTCCACTAAACACAGCTTCCTCTGCTTCCACTGTCGGGACGTCGAGGACGCTCTGACTCGAAGCGGGTTTTTTTGTTCTCTTCGACACATGCAAACACGAATATGTAGAAATTCATTCAAATGTTGGATACAAACATTTTAAAGCAGGAATCGATGGAAGAGCATGAAGCCACACAAAGCAGGAGGAGAGCGAAGCGGGAATACTGATGCGCTGTGTGTGTGTGTGTGTGTGTGTGTGTGTGTGTGTGTGTGTGTGTGTGTGTGTGTGTGTGTGTGTGTGTGTGTGTGTGTGTGTGTGTGTGTGTGTGTGTGTGTGTGTGTTGGCACCAGGTAGCGCTCGCCCCCTGGGCTTTGCCAGCGTGGCACTGCCCCCTCTGCAGCAGCATGGCACGCTCTCCGTCTTTGTTGTGGAACTGGCTGCAAAAGGAGGAAACTGAACGGAAGCGAGAGACGAATCGAACAGAAACGTTCAAAGATTTAAAGTCGCCGGTCTGAAAAGATGCGTCCTGTTTGTTTGGTTCTGGTCCTTTTTGGATGCGGGATTTTAAGTCCCTCTGTTTTGCATACGTTTCTCTTTGTTTGCTTACACTTACACTAGTTCTTTATTTCTTGCTCTGTCTCTGTTTCATCGTTTTCATATGATTTTTCTTTCTTTCTTTCTTTCTTTCTTTCTTTCTTTCTTTCTTTCTTTCTTTCTTTCTTTCTTTCTTTCTTTCTTTCTTTCTTTCTTTCTTTCTTTCTTTCTATTACCTATTCTTCCACTGCATTTCCTCTGAGCATCTGACTTTGACCTTTGGCTTCTAACCTTTGACACCAGTGTTGTTTAGAGAATCTATCCACATCTATCCAATATAAAACTGAGGGAGCATCTGTGGAGTGAAGACAACACAGCACTGCATCCACCATGACTGAAGGCTCCACCTGCAGGCAGGGTTCACGCTACCGCTACTACTACTACATGTACTACTACTACTACTATTACTTCTACTACTCCATGCACTACTTTAGGCATGTGTGTGTGAACGGGTCTTCTTTTGGTTTCATATTAAGGGATCAGATCAGATCTGTCTGAACAGACGTTTCCTGCTGCTTTTAGGTGAGATCCTCACATTTTCATTTATTTTTCCTATTTATTTTTTTATTTTTAAATTTTTTTAGTAACGAAAGGAGATTTGTTAGATGAAAAGTCAAACATGAACTCATTTATTCTGATTTTACACAAATTCAGCCTCAGAGTGTTTGACAACAGTTACATATGACGACGATGCACCCAGTTAATACTGAGGCTTAAATTCTGATGACAACATCCAGTTAAACGCCACACGTGACCACGTTCACAGCAGATTATTCTACCTGCTGATGTAACTTTGGTCGAATGGAAGCTCAGGACCTGAGTCACTGTGAAAACACGGCTCCGTTCTGCTCTGTGGGGCTCGACTGGACACAGGACGTCTGCATTTACAAGCAGACTGACTCAGGTTTTATGAATTATTTCTTAAACACAGCAATCGGTCTTAAAAAAGTGATCCTCCTTTCTTCTCCTTCTTCGAGCCCCCCTCGTTGCCTTTCACTCAGACTCTCTCCCTCTCTCCGTACCATATGGTGTACCATGGTACATTTAGCTTGTCAGTGATAATGGATGGCCATGGAAGCCCAGTTTTGCTTTAAGCGCTAGCTTGCTGCTTGCTGTCTCCGTGTGTGTGTGTGTGTGTGTGTGTGTGTGTGTGTGTGTGTGTGTGTGTGTGTGGTGGATGATGGCTGCTGATGCTTTGGGCTGTGGGATGAGGGATCATGATGCAAAATCAGGCCTCGCACGCGTTCAGCACATACGCTCTGTTCCACATACGCACGCTGAGCCGAGGCCACGACCGGCAGCTGATCTGTATAGAAGCTGTAATGTGAATTAGATTTTATGTTTTACACAGTCATTATGCTGTAATAACAGGTTTATTATAACATATATGATTTGATGATGTCACCGCTGTTTAGGTTCAGGTTGACCAGAATGTGGAGATTGTCTTTGTCCCAGCGAAGTCGACCTTAAACTATTTTACAATTAAAATAGCCTGGACTTCCATCAGGAAGCGGTGGAGACCAAAACCAGAAGCAAAAGCTGAAAAGTAAATAGTGAACATAGATCCATCCGTTGAACACACGCTGAAGGTTTATTGTGACAGTTTATAAACATATTTTGTAGAAACATCATGTGTTCATCCCAGAGGTGACCAACAAATGGCAAAAATTGTTTTATTCATATCAGAATCAGAATTATCGGTTTGATATCAGCTCCGTATGCTTCATCTGTGAAGGCAGGAAAGCCCGATGTATTGTTGAAAATTACATACAAAAAAAACTGACAAACCTTTAAATACTACGATGAATAAGATGAATCCTAAATGCATTGCTCGTGACATAAACTGGGCTCGGGCGCGTCCTCTTCCCTGCAGCCAATCAGAAAGCAGATCTAATATCTCTCTCCCTTTCACTTGGTACAAAACCCTCAGTTATGGTTTCCATCATCATCATAATCATTATTAGGAACAAAAAGCGACGAGAGGAGCGAAGTTTGGAGGAAAACAAGAGCCGAGTGCAGGAACAGGATGCCTCGTCTTCCTCCACTCGTCCTCATCCTTCCTGCATCCCTTGAGAAGTCAAGTGAAGCAAAGACACGAGACAAGAGGCAGTGATTGTGTGTTAATGTGGAGACCTGCTGTAATGGAACCTCCACGTACGTAACCTGGGTCAGTGTTAACGTAGAGCACAGTGATGTATGACAGAGGTTCTCCCCTGACCTGCTTCCTCGTCTCCTCCCTTGCTTCCTTCTCTCCTCTCCTCTCCCCCTGCAGCTGTGTTCTGCTCTCTCCAGCTGTTGCCAACCAATCACCTGCTCCCACTTACACACACACACACACACACACACACACACACACACACACACACACACACACACACACACACACACACACACACGCTCACTTTATGTATAGTATAATTATAGGATATGAGATTCTGGCTGGGGAGACATTTGAAGCCATGAATAAATGGAAAAGAGAAGATATAGATAGAAAACTCCAAATAGATTTTTATTGTATTGTAAGAATCTGTCAAATAAAACAAATAATGATTTTTGGTGACTGACCTGGAGCCAGCGTTGATCGTCATCGTGCTCATTTTACCTTAACACTTGAGAGAATTCGATGAGCGCGTCTCAGAACTGGAGCCGTCCTTCAGCTTGGCATCATGTTAGCTGGATTAACATGTCTTCGTGAAAGTGTTAAAACATGGAGGACAAGTTAAAAAACCATTCCGAGAGCTCGTGCGGTGTCGCTCATTAGTCATCCCACACACACCGACCTTAGTGATGGAGCCGCAGCAGAAGGCTAAAGCAGGAGCCCGAATAAGGAGCGAGACGGAGGAAAGATCCAAATACTCGGAAAGTGGAGCAGCCGCAAACTTTCCCTGCGCATCACTGCCCCCGTGTCCCAACCGTTGGTTTCCATGGCAGCAGACGAGCGTAAAATGGTAGCTCTCCCTTTTCTCCGGCTTCCAGGGCCGCGCCACGTGAACGCAGCGAGCGGCTCCTGTTGGCACGCGGTGAAGAGGACGCGGGCAGACAAAGAGCGCCGAAGCCGAGGTCAAAGGTCAAAGGCCCGTTCGCCCCAGAAGGACACAAATCATCATTAGCCCGTACAGAGGAGGAGGAATATGAATGTGTTCCGTCCTTTTCCCTTTTTGAGTTTGACTCTTGTGGAGTTGCATTCAGAGACAACAGGTGACAGTAATCTCAGCGTTCGTGCGTCCCCTCCTCCGCCTTTCTCCCGCTGTCCGTCTGCCTCCCCCCCTCCTCCCCCCTAGCCGTGTGATGTCAGGTGGGGCCTGCCCCGCTGCGACGGAGCGCCGCTGATCGCCGGCTCCTGAGCGCTGTGTGGGAGCAGATATGTCATTATTCTGCAGCCAGGTGCCTGCGCCCGAATCACGCAGCACATCAGCGGCGCGAGGCGGCTCCCGGGTCCGCGGCTGCAGCAGCCTGTCACCACCCCCCCCCTCCCCCCATAGTCCAGGTGTTCAGACGCTCTCACATTTGTCTAAATACAGGTATTAACTGGGATGGAGGGTGGGATGAGTCTGTCACCGGCTGAAAATGGCGGAAGAATGAGAATCCGAACGCATAAAATAAAAGAACACAACGGGTTTGGGATCATTTATGAGTAAAGGGCGTTCGAGGAAGGTGAGGGAGCGGCCACGCAGCCATGTGTTGGGCTGAACCCCAGGGTCTCCTCCAGAGTGACAGCACTTGACCCGTCATCCATCTCTCCGGGCTGCCCTACTTTCCTGTGCGGAGCCAGCAAGCAGCCTGGACTCGGCCAGCGACGGCTCTCACAGCGAGTTTGTAAAAAGACGCTGGTCGGTCGGTTTCGTCCCGCTTCAATCCAGGATAAGGAACGCAATTATTGAAATAGCAGCTGAAAATAGCAGCATTACACGAGTTTAATTCCCAGAATTTATAGCATGATTATATGAAGCAGGAGCATTTTTTTTTTATTCTATTTACCCTCCCGTCAACATTTATAATAGATCATATTATTCCAGGCGGTCGGTGCCTAAAAAAAAACTTCAGGAAACACGAACTGCTATTTTTACTGGTGAGGGAGCGTCGTGCTGCTGGTGGTGCTGGTGGTGGTGGTGGTGGTGGTGGTGTTAACCGGCCTGTTTCTGCTTGACACATGAAAACCCTGCGAGCCTCGACGTCGCGTCTTTATTTAGTCCGACTGTGTTGCCGAACAACACTCGGCGCTCGGCGCTCGTTGCGCTTCGCTTTAATACTTCCATATTGTGCTGCTAATTCAGAATTTCACACCTTTCCTCTCGTCGCTACCTCGCTCTTTGTCTTCCCGCGTCGCTCGCCTTCCGCCTCAACCCCGAAGACAAGGAAACGTGTTAAATCCACCTCTAAGAACCCTTTTAATTCAACATTAGCAGTCGTCATCTGTCTGCGGAACAATACCCAAACACAATTTACAGCGATGACGGGAGCATCCTGCCTTTGTTTACTCTGCTGCTAAATATTGTTCCAGCCATAATGGACTCCAAACACAGAATCAGGCTTTTAGTTTGAGGTAATCCTGAATGTTTTACAACAGATTTTTTTTATTGTCTGGGGAGCATAATTGGAGTATGTTGTTTTCTTCATTTGTTTTAGGTTTTAGGAGGAACATGGGCTCAGTGCCTCATGGATGTAACTCCAGATGCTATTGTGTCCGAGGTATTTGTGGAAGTGCTGCCCGAAATCCTCAAGACAAAGGCAGCAGATACGGTGGGAAAAAATATAAACCCTGGAAAGACACAGAGTCCCCCAAAATTCTCCTTCGGCAACAAAAGGACGGGGGCGAAGCGCGCCGTCGCCCTCAGCCTCCCGCCGCGTTTTCAGGTGCCATGTTTCCTACGGACCCTTCCCCATCAGATCACAGCGGAGTCAAGGCGGATTGATAAATTCACGGATGCGCCCGAACGCTGCCAAATCGAGTCAGACCCCGACCAAAGTGAACGGCGTGCCACGAAGCAAGAAAAGAGACGGAGAAAGGAGAAGAAGGGATGGAGGGGGAGAGAGGGGGGAGATTTGGGGCTCTAATGCCAGCCTTATGCGTCTTTTAGTCGTTTCCGCCGTCGGGGCTTGGCACCGACGCGCTGCTGTCAGCCAGCCAACAAAAATCTGCAGTGCCTGCCGCATTTCAGCAGCCCTGTTTTGTCTAAGACCAATACACACACACACACGCGGGGAAAAGCGGCACACATGGGCGCGCTGCGAAGCCACGACAGGAAATATGGGAAATACAAATCAAGCAGAATTCCCCCCAAAATCACGGGGAGCTTCTTTTTGTTGTCCGTCACCCGTCCTGAAGGCGGCGCAGGTTTAGAATGTTCGTCCTCGGGTTGATGGTGTCGCCCTCAATGCAGCCTCATTGTTTGTGTTGTGGAGGAGGGGAGTGTGTGTGTGTGTTTATGTGTGCGTGCGTGCGTGCGTGCGTGCGTGCGTGCGTGCGTGCGTGCGTGCGTGCGTGTGTGTGTGTGTGTGTTTATGCGTGCGTGTGTGTGTGTGTGTGTGTGTGTGTGTGTGTGCATGCGTGCACGCCTGTGTGCGTGCGTGTGTGTGTGCGTGCACGTGTGTGCTTGCGTGTGTGTGTGTTGCTGCAGAATGACGGCTGTCTGGTGATGAGCGGCGCTTCGGTGCCACGCGTGAACCGGGGCCCGAGCCGCTGCGCCGTCGCCTCCACCGGGCCCCGTCTCCCGGTGATTCTCCCCTTCCATCCACTAACAATGGCCCCAGAATCCAGCCGGGTGCTGATTTGTGGCGCCTCACATCCTGGAGACGCGCACACGCCAAGGCACCTGCAGACACTTTAGTGATGGCACAAGGTGATGGAGCATTAGCGATGAAAGCGGCTGCTAGTGACGCGGCTCCGCTTCCTGGCTCATTACGCTCTCAGCTCCTGAGTTTTGTCACTTCTCCATTAGAAAACAAAGCCCGTTTTGATATTTCATTGTTGGTGAACTGGTGCTCGCCGCGCTCCGTAACCTGCTGGAAGACTTTAAAACCTGGACGTTCTTGGGAGAGGAGACAGTGTTTCTTGTGGCAGATGTTGTTTTCGGGATTTTGGCAGAAGAAACAAACTTTTTTTTGTTCGTCTTTGTAGAGTTTGTGTCGAAATTGAGATTCTTGCTGCAACAAATGTTTCATGGCTGGAAGAGTGTATTTGCTCCTTCATATGTCAGTGTGGGCTGGACACAGTGTGTGTATTGTGCACAAAAATCAGCAGCGACAACTGTCCACAACACATAACTTTGTTTTAATAGCTGAAAACCTGTTTGTCGGGTTGATACCGGGAACGATTCATTAATAGATTAACACTTCTTCACTTTGGTCACTTCAAACCCATCTGCACCCAAAAAACTCATTTTTAATCAACTTTCAATTTCTATCACGTTTTTACTGGCTTAGAAACAGCAAACACACAACACGCATTTGTCTCCCTGAGGTTCACGCTAAATACAATAAATCATTTCATTCTGATTTCACTGAGAAAACAAGTATAAAAACTCAGGTAAACACTCATTTATGTGTATTCCACTCCATCGGATATATTAATTTAAACATTCATTCGAATTTATAGTAAATCCTGAGAGAATAAAATCCAGAGCTGAGGTTGTGACAGCAGGTCTAGAACTGCCTCCAGTACACAATCAAACTTCAGAGCCTGTTAAAGTAAGAATCAGCGCCGCGGTCCAATCAGCGGGCGGATCCGCTCGGCTATGGCTGAAGGTAGAAGCCGACAGATGTGAGCTGGATGCGGCGTCTCATGAGTCGTCCCCGTCGCTCGTATACGTTCATCTGTTGTTTGATGTATTCGCTCGCTCCGGTGCCAAGAAATCAATGCCTGCTGGGACCGAAGGAGGGGGCGCCGAGCGCGGCGCGTGTGCGTTCGAGGGTTTGTCTGTTGTTACTCATCCACCGTCGTCTGTTAATTTAACGTCGATGCCCAAAAAATAATGTCACGCATTACACGGGAGACAACAGCATGAATAAATATATAGATTATTTCAGATTCCATATTGGCGGGTGGCGTCGGCGCCTCGCGCTGTGTGTGTCGGTGGCGCTCAGACTTTGTGGGAACTTCTGGACCGGTGCCCAGCGGTGTCATGGAAACGCTTGAATCGCTCAGAGTGATTCATGTCTGCGCGGTGCAACCCTCCACCCGTCACACACACAGAATGCAGCGAGAGGGAGTTGAACCCTTCTTCCTTCCCCACCCTCGCCTCTTTCTTCCCTCTCATCATCTCGCCGTCCTCGTCAAATCGCACTATTAGTCACATAGTTTAATAAAATCCTCTCATTATGTGCGTGTCAGCGACGGTTGCGTCTTGTGAGTGTTTCCTTTCACGCGCGCCGTAGAAAGACTTGACACGTCTCTCAACCTCTGAATGAACGTGTCGATGTCGAGTCCTTCAACGTCTCCATCTTGTTTGTTTCCTTCTTATTCTTTTTTTTTTTTTTTTTTTTTTTTGGCGAGCTGAATTTGAGTGAAAAGCAGAACATGAAGTAAAAGAGCGTGGACATGATCGATGGAAACAAAGACGGAGCTGCTTGTTTTTACTAGATGGAAATTAAATAAAATACAATAACAAATTAAATATACAAAAGAAAAGTCAGGATATATTACACATATAATTGTTACCAATGACAATCAAAATAAATGAAATAAAAGACATAAACAAACAATAAATGTCTCACTAATATTAAATACATTTCCTATTATACTTAGTCAATTTAAAAAACACTACATGAGACAATTTTAAATGATGAAAATCTAAATAAAGCTTTTATGGACTCGTCCGTCGCTGCATCTTCTTCCTCGTCCTCGTCGTCTGTCTTTCTCTGACTGACTGATGACATCATCTGTGGCTCCGCTTGACTTTTCAGTCGCTGCTGCTTGTTGCTTCGCTCATGTCGTCGCTTGCTTTGTGGAACTTTGTTCAACACGGTCGTTAAACTAGAATGAACTGATGAATGAGACGCCAAACGTCTGTGGACGCCGTCGAGTGAATGGATCGGGCCAAATCCTCGCTCGATGGGTTGAATTGAACGTTAGAGCAGCTCAGTCATAAGTTCCCTGCTGCTCCTGGTTTTCCTGGTTTTCCTGTAAATATTCCATCAGAACCAGCAGAGAGGAGCGACGACGAATGAGACTGGGACGCGACAGAGAAAGAGAAGCCCATGAAACGTTCATTGTTGCTTTCTGGGGCCTTTGTTGGACACCATTTATCCTCGTGTGTGACTATTCAGTGTTATGTTGTGCAGTCATGTTTGTCCAGTTGTTTTGTCGTATATCGTTAAACCTTTGACTCGGCTCCGTAGCGTTTTAGCCTGTGAAGCCAGTTGAAGTCAATAAAAACACGATGGCTCCATTCTATTGAGAGGCCACAGGTTTCACGGTGGTTCCAATGCTTTTGTGTTGATTCATTGTATTTTCCCACCAAACCAACCAACAGAGACAATCAATCGGGCCTTATTGTTAAATAATAAATAGGAATCTTTGTTCTCATCCCGGGGACACGTTGGAGCTAATTGCAGGATGTAGCTTTAGCAATGAGCTAACAGAGCCAGTGGAGCTAAGGGCCTTCCAAGACGCGGTGTGACGCTGCTTTGGTGGCTGTCGGTCTTGTAATAGAGCTGATTTGTGTTTCCTCGCTGTCGCTCTCGTTGTGGATTAGCAGGGATTTGCTCCTCCTGGCTCACCGACTTCTCTATGGGCTTTGCGCAGCAGAGTGGGCCACCCGCCCCCCAGCCCCCCCCCCCCCCCCCCGTCACCTATTGTACCCGCACCCAGCGCACTCTAACGAGCGCTGGCTGGTCCCCTCGCAGCCGTGATCCTATTTGCGCTGGTCGTCTGGAGGAAACAAAAAGTCACAGTGGGATTCCTCAGAGACACGTCGAGGTCCAGGTTAAAAAAATTTAAAGAGTTTCTTTGAGACTTTGGTTTAATCCAGAGTTTGTTTCGAGGCTATTTTGAGACTTTTTGCCTAAATGTGACAGGAAGCAGCGATGAAGACCATTGTGTTCATGTGGTTACACGGAAATAAGCTATTAGCGCTGACATTTAATATTAAAAGTGACTAAAACTGAACTGGCTTCACCAAAAATTTGTAAACATTTCAATTATTGAAAGTGTCCAAATAATTATAATTAAATAAAAGGGGACAAAACAGGATGACTCAACTTCGCATGAGGGCTGATGGTCACGGAAGTTAGATGTTAGACTCTGGTCTCATTGACACTTTTGCTTACATTTCCTTTAGGAGCCTTGACTGGTCTTTTCTCCTCCACCTCTGTCTGCAGTGGCTGTGCTAATGCTTTTATTGTGTAGAGCAGGTTGACTGACAGGCAGACACAGTAGATGTGAGGACTGTTTCTACAACGATTTGAACCAACGTAGCCTGATTGAGTCACACTAGTGTCCTCTACTCTAAAATGTTTTGTCTTAATAAAGACCTAATAAAATAATTCACAATACCGTAAATTATTTTAATTTAAGAAAAAAAAACACTTAACATTAGTGTGTTTTAACTCAAATCAATAAAATAAAATTTAATTATTTACATAACATCGTATGGCATCAGTGTGTGTGTGTGTGTGTGTGTGTGTGTGTGTGTGTGTGTGTGTGTGTGTGTGTGTGTGTGTGTGTGTGTGTGTGTGTGTGTGTGTGTGTGTGTGTGTGTGTGTGTGTGTGTGTGTGTTCCCATCCTGCTTCGCTCTGTCGCTGCCTGTTTTTTTGTTTTTACTGCTACGTTCTCTCCAACAGCCAAATTAAAACCCAAAGCATTTCTGTTGGTGTGTGTAAAACATGAGCTGAGGCTGCAGAGACGAAGGTCAAAGGGTCACAGCAGTGAAAACCTGGGCTTGTACATCATAAGTTCAGAGCGTATGTTTGTGTCCTAGTACAGGACTCAGCTGTATTCACAGTTCTGCGTACAGTAAATCATCTGAATCGTCGTATGGTTTATATTTTTTTGGTTATTCTGAAAACTGCTGAGAGGAACTATGTGAACAGATAGAAATAGATAAGAAAGAGAAAGAGAAAGAAAGACCAATCGATACCACTGTTGGTTTGAATATGAATGGAGCTGCGTCTCTTTAGGGATGAAGAGGAGACAGTTCTCCTCCTCATCCTCCTCCTCCATCTAAGTCTTAAGACGAAGAGTCATGTTAGTCATCAGTGAATGTTAATGTGACAGTAAAGTTGTCTTTGTCCATTTCAAGTGTTAATACATAATAACCTGACATATGTTTTGTATATGTTTCAGCCAAACCTCAAACGGATTGACTTATTTTAGATTTGCCCATTATTTGGTTCCTGATTAGTTGTAGTACTGACAGAACAAGGTAGAAAACATTTTGCAGGACAGGTTTGGTTTTGTATGAAAAAGACACACGAAAAACAAATGCTTTTGTATTTACATTCTGCCCTGACAGTAAATATAATGTACATAATTATAATTATATAAAATTATAAAGTGCATAATAATAATAAATAATTGAATCTATTTGTATGCAGATATATATATACACATACATAATACAAATAAACTTTATTTGTAATTATATTTATTGAAACACTTCACAATACTGATATCACATTTAAATTATTTTTTGTTTTAAATCATAAATTATAATATGTTGGAGTTGATGCTGCTCAAGTAGCTTGTGTAGTGTGTGTGTGTGTGTGTGTGTGTGTGTGTGTGTGTGTGTGTGTGTGTGTGTGAGTGTGTGTGTGTGTGTGTGTGTGTGTGTGTTTTACTATTTAAAACTCTTGCTCCTGTAAATGTCTGTATTTTATATATATAGCTCATATTTATGTAAGTATGTGTGTGTACTAGTGTACTAGTGTCGTTCTAGTTCTTTGTGTGTGTGTGTGTGTGTGTGTGTGTGTGTGTGTGTGTGTGTGTGTGTGTGTGTGTGTGTGTGGGAGTCTTTGTATCCGTGCCAAACCAGTCCAGCTGGCATCAGTCGTAGCTGAAGCCAAGGCCGCTGTATCGGAGATACACGCACGCACACACACACACACACACACACACACACACACACACACACACACACACACACACTCGACCGCGTTCCCATTCTGTATGCCTGTAATTATCAACCTCTTCTGCATTGACTACAGCGCTGATCTATACACGCCTGATTCAAACCTTTCACCACATACACGCTTCATTTTCCTTCACACACGCTCAGCATAAAACCCTCCATTTCATCTCGTACGGCTGCAACCGACCGCAGAATGTAATTATACGCTAAACTGTGGTGTGATATTTAAACTGGCTGAAGATTTAAGGTTTTATCCCAAAAAGAGGGTCTGCCTGGTAAAAATAGGCCTCGGAGTGGTCCCACAGCCTGTTCACCAGCGAGGGAGGAAATGAGCTTTGTCGTCTCCTGCAGCCGCGGTAGCTGCCTGCTCTCTGCTACTGGTTGGGTATTAAATCCATAGTGGTTCATCTGCCCAGACTTCATCTTCCTGTTGCGTCCTGATCGGTCCTTGGCCTGCAAGGAAGGAGCTCTGATGTGTGCCTCAGTCAGACCAGAGCTGCTCCACACGGGCAGATGGGAGGTCAGGATGCTGTGTGGGATGTGATCCATGCCATGAAGGAGGCCACTCCCAACTCACATCCCACAATTTCATGACATTTATCCTGTAGATAAGAAGAAGAAGGAGAAGCTTTTGACAGTCAGGGCTTTGGTCGGTGGATATTATCCATGTATGCATTTTGGAGCAGAGTTGGGCCATCTGTGCACCGTCCTCATGCAGAATCCTCATGGAAAAAAGGATGTTTTCCGTACGGAGCTGAATGTGGAAAACCCATCAGCACAAACGCTGCGGGTGCACAGGAATTAATAAACGGACCAGCCCTGCAGCTGTGCTCCTGCAGACGAGGCACCACAAACAGTACCTGCAGTGAACGGTGCTGTGTGGATCCAAGGCAGGAGCCCAGAACCGGCCGGGTCAAAACATCCGAACCCAGGTCCGACTGCAGGTGGATACTGGTTGAAGGCTCAGTCCACTTCGAAATGGGTTCTAAGTCGTTACCGGGCCAGATGTTAATGATGCTTTAAGCCTTCATCATTTAGTGTGTGTCTGAAATGGATGCTCTTCAAATAATCCCACAATGAGCAGGTCCTTGAAGTCTCAATAGGTTTGATTCTCTGTGTGTGACTGTCATATGAGACCAAAGGGTCAGTAACTACCAGGACAGAGGCGCCTGCTGTGCACTGGATCAGGACTCTGATTGCGATTCTTCTAAGGAACGTGGAGAATGAAAGCAGTTTCTGTCCTCGGAGCTGGGTTCTGTAGCGTAAGACTTCTGGTTCTGGTGTTTATACTGTAGATCTGTGCATCGCAGGCGCAGCAGATGTCAGCAATCAGAAACCTGCCGTGAACACTCTGATCAGGAAAGCGGCTCGGCTCACGAAACGAGTTAGGGAAGATTCAAATGCACTTTAATGCACAGAGGGAACGTCTCCGTCACTCCAGCAGCTTCAAAGGCCGGCGTGTCATTTTACAGGATCTGCTGTTAACTGTTCTCCTTTCTCCTCCTGCAGGTAAATCAGAGAGGAGCTCGTACTCGTATGGAAGAGAGTCCAACCCACACTGCCATCAGGTCAGTCTCAGTGTGTGTGTGTGTGTGTGTGTGTGTGTGTGTGTGTGTGTGTGTGTGTGTGTGTGTGTGTGTGTGTGTGTGTGTGTGTGTGTTGCTTTTTTGAAAATATTCAAGTTTTAAGTGAGACAATTCAAAGTTTAGCAGTTCAAAATCAGTGGAACTGCGCTTTCTTTTGTATCTGTAGGATCAGCTTGAAGTAGTAAATGCTACTAGGGAATAAAAAATCTTTAGGGCGAGGACTGACTGTAGGTTGACCTCCATGGTCTTTCTCTCATCACAGAAACGAGAAGTGGTCCACAACTTAGAACCTTCTTCCCATATTTACCTTTCTGTTGCCGCCGCAGACACAGTTGACCAATAAGAGGAGAGAACGTTCTCACGTAGTTTAAGTAGCGTGTTTTGCTACGCTTGGATTTTGTGAACCAAGAAGACAAGAGAAATTGCTGCTACAGTAAGTTTACAAAATTGCCAACTGATTCAGACCAAAGCACCATAAACAAACAGAAGCATAAATAGTAGAATACAGTGAACGAAGCATTTACCAACGTGAACTACAAATGTTCCAGAGAGAGCTGCAGCGACAGGAAGTGACCTCACTGTGGGCGGAGCCAGAGGTTCTGCGCCTCAGCCTTCACCAGGCTGGTTCCGTGTGGGTCGGTGTAGCCCACAGAACCCAGACGTGACCATGTCAGAGCTCATAGAGCAGCTGCTCGGTCACTGCTTCTCCAGAAGCTTATAGCTTTTAAGAGGACCCTGGAATTTGGTCTGTCGTTTTCAGGCTGAAGAGTTGGGTTGTTCCAGAATAGGTGTAACAGCAACAGTTGTCTGAAAGATGCAGTAAAGTGTCACGTTGACCCGGTTCTGACTCGCTCCGACCCCTGCAGCACACGCTCTGCTCCTCCTCTTCCAACAGGTTTGTTGGTTTGATTTCCAGAACTGAACTTTGAGACTTTAAACTTCAGCTACTTCAGCATAAACTTTATTATTATTGCATTAATAAAGTTTTGACTATAGATTGTTGTTGCTCCTCCGCTGTTTGGCATAAATCCCTTCCTGATGCGGCCGTCGGTGCCCTGACTTTAGGGACAGCTGTCACAACGCTACCATCACGCAGGTAGCGGCTGAAGGTTCACATAATAAAAACTATAGAGCTTCTCGTGTGTCAATCATCCTCGTGACTAATATAAACAACAGCTGGTACATGTTTTTTAAAAGTCTTTTTTTCGTGTTTCCCAGAGAGATGCTTGCTTCATCACAGATTCCCAACTTCATAAAACAAATGATTATTATTTTAAACTTTAAGGATTAGCTGGGATGTGTGAGCTCGGTGGCGGCGCCAGGTGTTCTGAGGACTCCGGTAATGGCTGGCTTTAAAATCAACGCTGTAATCTTCCTGCTCTCTTCCCGTGGACCATATGCATTCAGCAGGAGATGCATGTCCATAATTAAGACGATATGCAGATGTTGGCGTTTGATTCCGTCGTGGAATAATAAACAGAGGCTGGATGTGCGCGCCGTAATTTGATGACCACCTTTTCGCTTCTTGAAATGATAAAATCACATACGTTCCGTTGCAGCGCGGGCTGTCGGATGCGTCGACGGAGTCTGATGCTGAGGATTTATTTTTCCTTTAGTCGTGAACATCTATTAATTACAGCTTATCAAAGACGTGCATTTCCTCCGTGATGAAGAAGTCGCAGTGAAAGATGTTACAGCTGAAGACGTGATGTGATGTGATTATGTTTTCTTGCCTGGTTTCAGATTGGATCAAAGCTGAGCAAGCACTGAGGGAACAACAGAGAATCATGTTATTTAGTTACTCAGCTCTGAAGTTTCCATAAAACACCTTAGTAGCAACAAAATGTGGCAAATGAGAGGAATTATACCCTAAGTAACAGCAGCGTGTGGCCTGATGCAGCAAAGGGAGATTGTTTTTTCTTAATCAAGTTTTTGAACCACAGAGCTTCTGCTCTTAGTTCACCAGAGCTCAATGATGTCGTTCTGACCAACTCATTGTAACGTCATCAGTTTTCAGTGTGTGTTTGACTATGACTTCACTCAGTAAGACTTTAAACCTGGAGGTTTAGTGATCAGACGTGACACTTCACGATAATCATGTATCTATATGGACTTGTGATGTGGGTCGTAGAGGAGTGTGTGGCCCACATACAGCACGGTTGCCTAGGCAACGTTTACTGTTGAATCTTGTGAATGAAGACGGCACAAATAGCAGAGAAGCAGAGAGAAGGTTAAAGAGGCAGAGACATGGAGCGAGGCCTTTGCCCCTTTAATGTACAGTAGAGCTTGAATGTTGGTCATTTTCACATCATCATCATCATCATCATCAGTGCTTTCATTTATTCAAGTCCTCCATACATTGCGTCATAATTCCCTGTTCATTCGCTATCGTACCCACTCATTCATTCATTCAGCAGGCCTTTCGATCAGTCATACTTGTTCTTTAGCGATTCATTTGTTCACTCACTGGTCTGTTACTGTAAATGAGTTGATCATTAATTCTGTTCCACCCTCATTCATTCACACATTCATTCGCTGGCTCATCTGTCCGTTTGTTTTGTTCATTTATCTCCCCTCTCTCAGATTACTCATTCATCCATTTGCTGTATTCATTTGTTCATCCGGTAGTGGGTTTGTTGAGTTGACTCCTCTGTGATCCACCCATCCAACCGTCCATTTATCAGCTACTTGCTGATCTTTTATTTATAACCACCTCTCATATCCAGCTGTGGCCTTTGTGCGAGGCTACAGCAAACTGTAGAGGACAAAAATATGAAATAAATCAAACATTACTGCCTCACTGGCCATTTTCCTACTGGGCTGCTGTCAAATTATCCTGCTACACTGTCTGAATGGCTCGTGATGGAAATTGTTTGGAAATGGCAGATAAATTTACATGCTGGGCTGAAGTCCAAACTCCTCTGGCTGCATCCCGGGCTGTTAGCGAAACAGAAAAAAACACTTAAACGGGAGAATGAGCTCGCACACGAGCAGCAGGAAGAATCTGAACGACCCCAGTTTATTCCTCCGATTTCACATCAAACCACAAACAGAGTTTGACTCGGTGGTGCATCGAGGCTCAGATTGGTCAGGAAGTTTCAGATTCACGTCTCTAATTTGTTCAATTCATTTTTCCTATTATTGCGTCTGTTCAGTCAACAGTGGCTGAATGTGTCCAAAGTCCGTGCTCAGCCTCATCGTATCCACTAAGTCTAAGAGACCAGGATGTTTCCCTCTTCTCTGTGTTCATGTTAATTTGACAGAAGCATATATATTTTATTATTATCCTGAGCCTGTTTACTGCCCATTAAAATAATGATTGTCTGTCACTAACCCTGAAAACTACGCACAACACCTGTGTTTTCTCAACAGATTACATTAGCTACACGTTGCCCTACTAGCAGGTACCTGTGACTAACGCCTACATTATTCATGTGTGGTGCATTGTGGGAAATGGAGGAGGAAAGTGTCAGTAGGGGTCACAACACGCTGAGGCAACTGCACCACATTTCCACCTCTAACCGGCCGATTGGATCATTTGCTTTAGCGTCGCCCTCAGGACAAACGCTGAGTGTTTAACCGAGACTCTTTGACTCTTAACACCATTAAATCATTATTATATTGTTTGTTCTTCCTTCATTTATGGGGGTTTCTGTGGCTTTACTGCTGCTGAGAGAATCACCTGAACCCTCATAACCTCAGTAAACACCCTCATGGGCAGCACAGTAAACCACCAGCATGCTGCTCTTATCTAAAGGGACATTCTGTCTACACGGCCTGGATAAGAACTTCTCCGAGCCTCTGCCTGTGCACCTCCACCTCTTCCTCGCGCTTATATCTTCCTATCTCCCTCCATTTTCCTTGTGTCCTCGCTTTCTCAGTTTCCTCCCTGTCGTTCATTCAGGCTGAAGCCACTGTGTCAGCTGCGCGCACACACACACACACACACGTGCCCGCCTGTCATCCCGTTATCGCCTCACAGATCAGGAGGTTAGCTGTGGGCCGGCAGCTACAGCTGAGGCAGCAGCAGTTTAAATGTGAGCTTCTGGTGGAATACGACATGAAAAAAGCCTTTAACCCTTTACACACACACGCACACACACACATCAGTCAGTGGAAAGTGCTGAAGGCTCCGTTTTGAAGCTCTGTGGGTTTCACAGGAGCTTAGAAGTTGCATTTATCTATTAAAGCGAGTGAAGTACACCAATATGTAGATACACACAATTTTCCATAACTGTACATTTGGGACCCTACGTGGAGCCGCTGTGCGACTGTATGGGCGGCGTGCTGGTAATTACAGCCCTGCAGCTCCACTCAGCATCAGCTGCAGGACCACAATCCAAGCTGTGAGCAGTGTTTGACTTTCCGTCACCTGCTGGAACAGCAGCAGGTGCGTCATCCTCAGCTACCTGTTCAGTCCTCTTTAACTAGCTCAACCGGTCCTTTAAGCGCTTTTAGGGCCCTCCAAACGCGCCGACCCCCGACCCCCACTCCTCTCAGGGGAGTCAAGAGACTGAGAGAGAGTCCAGGCTGTGGAACGCTCTGCCTCACTCCCTCTCTGTCTGTCTCCAGCTCTGGATCTCATTCTGTTGTAGCCTTTCTCTACCATATATACATATTAACGCATGCTTTACACAGTAAACGCTTTGATGCTTCGCTTCGGGTCAGTCTTCTTCTGCTTTAATATATGAGTGGTTTGTTCTTCTGGGTTCCAGACACAGAGACATTAAACACTGGTGAACACTGGGCTCTTCTCTGTCTTTCACTGCTTTGCGTTAGAAAGTTGTTTTCTAGCATCTCCCCTCATCTTTCGCTTGTGACTCTGACCACAAAGATCCACCAGCTCCTGGTGGACTGGGTGGAGCATCGTTCTCTGACTCGCTCTGTGTCACAGGCAGTTTCCAGACCTCCGCTGTTTTGATGCAGTACTTCGGTCAGTGTGTGTGTGTGTGTGTGTGTGTGTGTGTGTGTGTGTGTGTGTGTGTGTGTGTGTGTGTGTGTGTGTGTGTGTGTGTGTGTGTGTGTGTGTGTGTGTCATCCCCTCTTGGGTTCCTGTGCGTGGGCTCTGCAGTGGTTCTGGTTACCAGTCTATGCACGTGTTCATCATCACTTTATGCTGTTTGTCTTCTGGGCTCTTCCTCATTGGCCGTTTTGCGACCAATGGTGTTGCAGCAGGAAGTTGAAGCCCCCAACAGCTGGTCTGAGGTCCAGGAAGGAAGGAAAAACAAGGGCGAGTCAAAGACTGTTTACATGGAGAGAAATAATAAACTGTGTGCTCTGACCAGGCTTTGCTTGTTTTGTATTTGATTTCCATTAAAGTGAGGTTGGAGTTCCTCGTTTCCCTCCTGCATCTTACGCAGAACAAGGGGAACATTAACATGTGACCCATTGTTGCTTTCCTCTCAGCTGGTTCTTCTGAATATCGCTTCAGTCACTCCTCTTGAATCCATATGTAGCTCCCTGTGCTGAGGACTATCTCAGTATGTGCTCCTTGTATACGATGGGAACTACTCCTCCTGATATGTCCCACTTCCAGCTGCTCCGGCTCTCGCTCTCACACACACGGATCCAGCTGCTCGCGGCCTCTCAGGAGAGCCTTCGCCGCCGCGTAGCCGCGTGTGCCGACACTTCATTTTCTTTTATTATGGATCACAGACACGCACTGGCAGGCCGGCGTACGCGGGCCCGGTGCATCCTTAAATCAGCGGCGACAGCTGACAGCGTGCGTGGTTCCCATTACGCGGCCGTGGTGAGCGTCAGGACCACCCAGGCCTCAGCGGCGAGTGAAGAGGAGCCGCTTCGCTTCACGCGTTGGGCCTTTTCTTCTTTAGCGTAGCAGCACGTGTCCTTTAAAGCTGCTGTTGTTGTGTGTCAGTCCTGTTCTTTGTTGTCCTGTTGTGTCGTAGTTGCCTGAACTCTTACACGTCAGCATCTCCAGTGGCTTTGGCTTTTGATGCTAACTGAAGCTACCTGAGGCTAACTGATGCTAACTGATGCTAACTCCTTCCATCAGTATCTGCCTCACTTCCTCAAACTCTCTTGTGTGGATGATATCTTCCCATTGTCCACCTCATTTCACTGCCTCGTGTGTTATCTCTCTTTATTCTCTCTTTTCCTGATATTTTCATGCGTTTATTGTTTGTGTCTCTGGCTCATTGTTCAGCTTCTTTCATTATCTCCAGTCCGTTTCATTTTTAGCTGTGTTCCAAATGCCGGACCTTTGTGCTCTCTCTTCCTTTTCATCTCACACCATAATGTTTATGATTCTGTTCCATGTTTCTCCTCTTCCTTTGTTGCTGATCATCTGTTTATCTGCTCCATTGAATCAGAAGTCGTGGGCCCACGGAACCGAGTGGTCCCGTTTGTTTTGGTGTCTGTTCCCCTGGTCCAGGTGTGGTTTTCAGCTTCTGTGGTTCTACTGGTTTGACCCAAGGATGAGAAAACGCGCTGCGTCTCCGCTGCCGGGTGTTTTAGTGTGAAAGCGAAGCGCTGACAGGAAATCCCCTGCGCCTGTTATTTTAAGTGGAGTTACTTGTTTGTGAAAAGGGTCAAACGACTGAATCAATTCATGCAGCAGTGGAATCAGTGTTTGTTTAACAAGTTCTCATCAGGCATCATGGAGGCAAGCCAGGGAGCTGCTCTGTGTGTGTGTCGGCAAAGTTAACCCGCTCCCCGAACATCAAACACTCACACGCGCAGACACAGCGTGTGAAGTACAACAGCTGGTAACAGACACTGAGCTGTCACGCCTCCGCCGCAGAGCTGACACGTAGATCTGCTCACGAACACGCACACGCTGCCGAGCTAGCGTTGTTCTGATTGTCTCCCACACACACACACGCACGCAGACACACACATACACACACACACACACACACACACACACACGTTGAATGTATAGGCAGAGATTTTTCACATCAAAGCTCTTCTTGTGGATTTTGATCATCTTCCTGGATCCCGTGTCTCTGGAACGTTCTAGCGTTGTGGAACACGGGTTCCTCAGGTTCCTCAGGTTGCTGACCTTTCAACAGAAACTCCTGACACCAGAGCCGCTCTGCATCGTGTCCACAGTGTTTCCTGTGATGCAGCATCAGGCCCCAGCTGAAGGTTCATTCACAGACAGACTTACATTAGGAAATGCTCTGAACTGTTTCAATAACACACCTTGGTAACATCACGTTTCTCCTCTCACTAAAACGTTCTGTTCTATGAAGGAAGCTTCTTCTTTACCTTTAGTACAGCAGAGCAGGCTGGGATCACAGTAGAATGACTTTTAATCTCTCGTTGGAGATATTAGAGTTGATTTAAATGTTGGACGTTCATATTTCTATTCTATTCCATTTCCTGCTGTTGGTTGGTTTCTGCTCTTCGTTCTATACGTTTTATTTTAGTCCCACCAGTGTTTTTGTTTCTGCTTCTAATGACTAAAACGCTTCCAGAACTACAAAGTGAAGTCAGCTGGGAGTGAGGCATGATGGGAGTGATCATTTCAAGATGGCACCACAGGGAAGCCTATTTTTCCTTCTCTTTTCATCTCCACATATGAAGCTGTCTCTCTGCATCTCATCATTCGCTTCCTGCCTCCTTCCTTCCTCTATTGTTCTTCAGCTCTTCCGTTCATCCCTCACTCTTTGTCACTCGTCTATTCTGCGTCTCACCTTTAACTCCTCTCTCACTTTCTCCATTCTTCTGCTGCATCTCTTTTCCTTCATCCTCTTCCTCAAAGTTATTGGCTGTCATTCTTCTCTCCCTCCTTTCACCCTCCACCTTGCATTTCTTATTTCCTCATATCCCCCTCCGTGCCTCCCCCACCATTCATCTCCCCTCCACCGTTCCGCTTATCGTCTCCCCCACTCCTCTTTTCTCCCATCTTAATCCCTCCCCTCCCTGCTTACGTGTCTCCCTCCTCTTGCCTTTTTATTTCCTGCATCACTGTTTCCTCCCTTACTTCTTCCCCTCATCCTTCACTCCTCTCCCACCCTCCCTGTTTTAATTGTGTGCAGGAAGCTGCCAGATATTGTGAGGTGTAATGTGCTGTCTGATTCCTCTCTAAGTGTTCTTAAATGATCGCTATTTATTTGTCAAGCCAAGCGTTGAGCGCTAATTAAGGAGAAATGCTTTGAACTGCCTCGTGTGTGTGTCTGTGTGTGTGGTGCGGTTGGAAGATGGAAAAAGCTGTCATTGATGAGACACTGCGTTGCTGCGTGGAGTGTTCCTGCACATGTACACAGGAATCGATGAGGCTGAGCTTGGTTCGACATTACTTTGTAACTGGTAGAGTTGCCGTCTTGTAATTGTGGAAGTGATGCAGGATGTTCCTGGACATGTTTGGTAGATCAGGACTTAAAAATAAAGCTTCATTCCTTTAGCTGCTCTATAAACCTCAGAGGCATTTGAGCTAAAAGTAAAACATCTATTTAGCAGTTTTAGCTTTGTGGAGTTCCTGTACTTTTATAGTCTTATATCGAGCAGATGACATGAAAACATCCATCACATGATGAAAATGACTTCTGTTCTGTTTTGGATTAGTTCAATGTGAAGTAAAGTGATATAGCTCTGCAGGGGGCCTGTGTGGTCATCTGTACCGAATGCTGGGTACAGCTGAGGAGAACCAGTGGGTCCGAAGAGCTCACCGGTGGAGACGTTGGTCCACTATAGTGTCCACGTCACAGTGGAAGCGGTGATGTCACTGTCTTTCACTAGCTCTGGGTTGCTGTGTTCTGGTTCTGCCAGTCCACTTTTCTTCACGGTTTCTGGGAGCAGCCTCGGGGCCTCACTCCCTCAGGAATGTGTGTGTGTGTGTGTGTGTGTGTGTGTGTGTGTGTGTGTGTGTGTGTGTGTGTGTGTGTGTGTGTGTGTGTGTGTGTGTGTGTGTGTGTGTGTGTGTGTGTGTGTGTGTGTCAGCTGGAGAGAAGCTGGCGTACAGGTGCGCCGCTGCCTCGCCAGCACTTCCTGGTAATTAATGACTTCTTCCTGCCTCTCTCTCTCTCTCTCTCTCTCTCTCACTCTCTTTCTCTCTCGCTCGCTCGCTCTCCTTTTTTTCTGTCTCTCATCGTTGCGATGGTGGAAATTGATGACATGTGAGCATTTGCTTCTCCAGTCACATGAGGACAGAGGAGGGAGAAACTGAAACAGACTGCTACATTACAGTCCTATGTTATATCTGTGTCTGGGCTTTGCCTTGCTGTGACTCAAAGGCTGAACCCACAAATCTACATCCACCCATTACATGTAATCTAATGTTTGTATTATTATCCAGTCACGTGCCCTCACGTTAGGGCATGAACTAAATGCCCTGTTACAGCTCTGTCCCCACTTCTCTGTGCGTCTCCATCTCTCTGGTAATCCGTCTTAGTTAATATGGCCTCTGTGAGCAGCTGGGTACCGGAGCCCAGTCAGCTCCAGAGAAACAGACCTCTGCTTGTGGCTCTGTGTCTCTATCTGTGTAAGAGAGGAGACAGAAAACCAGATAATGTGCTAAAGCAGAGGATTATTAATAATTCTATGTGTCTGATGATCCAGTGAAGTTGTGGGAGGAAGCTTGTTGTAGTCATGAAAACGCAGCAGCCTCGCTGTGGTTTGTGGCCGAGCAGGAGGCACAGGGCGCATCCTGGGTCGCTCCCGCTATTGGTTTACTGTGAGATTTATGATGTGGCTTCATGGTCCCTATTGGATGAACGCTTTAGATTTTGATGATTACCAACCCAGAGGGTAAAAGTTTGACTTTGTTTCACACACTGCACCTTTGTTTGTTTGTGATGACGTAATGTTGAGCAGCTCTAAGCAAAACACATATTATCCACAATCTAAAAGCGGCTATTTGCATTATGGGAAATGTAGGAGCAGCGTCTCTAGGAGGAACTAAACGTCCGTCTGACTCTGGTGGCTGATGAAAGTGAGCCACGCTGTGAGACAGTCAGGTGGAGGCAGACACACAGGGTTTGGCCTCCGCTGCAGCTTGGTCCCGTTGCCGGGGCGACCGGCTGCCCGGGCTCGATGCTGAAGCACGGCAGAAAAACAGGCAAAGAAAGAAGTGAAAAGAAAGAAAAGCCCCACAATCAATGAGAGGCTTTTTGTTTTAGTGGGAACCCCCTTTACTCTGCCACAACACACGGACAGAGGAGCGGCCTGTCTGCCTCCATTGGCAGCAGTGAATGTGTGTGCGCCTTTGTGTCTGACTCTCCCTCTGTGTGTGTGTGTGTGAGTGACTTTATTTAAGACAAGGGCCCTTTTGTTTTAAGCCAGAGAATGGTCTAGAGACCGAGGTTGGCCCTGTAATTGGCCTACTTAGGCCCTGTTTAGCATGAGAAAAGCCTGCCTTGGCCCAGCGGTGCCAGGCTAACCCTTGTTTTTAGCCTCAGAGGCGGCCAACGCGCTGATCAGAATTCAGATTAGCCTGAAAAAATCCATCCCCTCCCCAATTCAAACACACCATTAAATACACTGCACGCTAATTACTTAACGAGAAACCTGGGAAAAAAGTCTTCCCTGTGCCGGAGCCGTGCTGGAGTCTATTTAAATGAGGAGACGCGGGGGGGCAGCTCCTTTTTCACCTCTCTTCTCTTCACTAACTTTTTGTGCCACTTTAAAAAATGACCCTCTCCTCCGTCCTCCCCTCTGTCTTTTCTTCTTGTGTTCTTTTCTCCCTGAATCGGCCCAGACGCCACTTGTTGCCGCCAAATCATTGAACTTAATTAGCGGGACAATGTGTGAGCGGTTTGCTAAGTTTGCGCCGTAAACAGAGTCAGAGCGAGAGGAAGGGAGAGGAGAAGTTAGAGTCTGAGCCGTGGAGCTGGGAGACGAACCATCGTCTCCATCGTGAGCAGCATGACGTGGCTCCCGCCGAGGTAAATACTCACAACTGAGGCTTCATATGTCATTATCAGTTAGATTAGAGGAGTGTGGTGATGAAGTTATTATTGTTATTGTTATCTTATGATGAAATCAGCTGCATCACATGTAGGAAGGATTCAGAGTCTGTTTCAATGATTAAATCCTGGCAGATGCTGAGCATGAAGCCACCACGCTTAAATATTGGCAGGGTAGATTAACAATGCATGGGCCTGTACATTAGCTCGTCGCCATGACAACCGCTTCTGTATTTTAGAGTTCCAGGAATCATTTTTCCAAAATGTCTGCATGGAGTTGCGCGTCTGACTGGCGGCGTGCGGCGACGTTTCGCATTCTCTCAGCGTTTGCGTCGGTTCGAAGCGGTCGGTCGCAGCACATATCTGTGGAAAGCGTTGGAATGTCGAGGAGAAGGTGCGTTTTTAAGCGCGAGGCCGATTCACAGTTGCACCTTGCTGTTATCTGTCCAAAAACGTGGATCCCGTTGTGTTTTACGCTGTTGTTGAATCATTTTCATCCTTAGTTAAATCACATTTGACTTTTTCTAGGTCTGTGTATGAATAAATATTCACCCTCTACAGAAAATAGAGCCAACAGCTTTCTACCCACTCAGTCACATTTACTACTCTAGACGCGTGCGTCAAATAATATACATGTTGAGCCTGTGATGAGGTGAAGCTTTCATTGTCCTTCAGCCAGAAGGTCACATGGTTCTGTGATCATCCGACGAATGCTCTCTCTCTGTGTCTCTCTGTCGACCAGTCAATACTGGGAGGTGAACTGGGTCTGGGGAGCCCCGGCGCGGCGTCGCCCACCAAGCCAGCCGGCCAGTACTACCAGCACTACGGCTCCAACCCACGGAGGAGAGCGCTGCACATGGACGCCATGGGTGAGACAGCCTTCAGACGCCCCACCGTCACTCTGTATATGTGGTTTATCATCGATAGACACGAATAGATAGAAATCCATCTACACATAAACCAGCTCCTCGTCGTCACCTTGTTCTCGTGGCAGGCAACCTGCACGGGATCAGCACCTCCACTGTTTAAAGCTGCTGGGAACCATTTTATTTGTGTCAGGTTGCTTTATTTTAGAACCAGCTGTTATTATTATGTTCAAATTATTTATTATATTATTATTCCTGTTCTAGATTTGCCTGTTTCAAACTGCATGCTAATATATTAAATGTTTACGAAGGGATTTTTATATTTTTGAATTTAAGGAGCGAAATTTTATTGAAAGATTTAAAGAAATGTGTATAACATTTCTTTAATTTTCAAGATTTAATTTGTAAAATTGTATTAAACTGATCTGATCCGTTCTAACATTTTATTTAAAAAATGAATTTATTTTTGTATTCAGCACTAGTCACTAAATGAGAATTAACACCTGATTTTAATGATAATAATCCTCATAGTGATTCATCCTAAACACGCATTCACCTAATGATGCATTAAGTACTTTGTAATTTTCTGTATTTCCAAATTTCAAATCAGATCAAGGGGTGTCGTCGAAGCTGCTCCCTTAAAGTTTTGTTCCTTTGAGTCCATATAGGAAAGTTTCATAGTGAAAACATAAGTGTTTGGATGTTTAGAAGGCTGAACGTGTGTGTGTGTGTGTGTGTGTGTGTGTGTGTGTGTGTGTGTGTGTGTGTGTGTGTGTGTGTGTGTGTGTGTGTGTGTGTGTGTGTGTGTGAGCAAGAGAGAGAGCGACTTTAAGAATAAAGTACAGGGAGTCTATTTTAAAGGACAATAGAGGCCGTGGTGTAGCCTTGAAACTCGCACACACCTACACACACACACACCTACACACACACACACACGCACGATTCTGGGCCAATTTCCAAAAAGAAGCTTTCATTTTTCCATCAGCGTCTCACCTTCCCAGTTAATAGACTGCTCCCTCACTCCCCTTGAGAGGAACCCTGAAAAATAATATAAACATGTCAAAAGCTGCTTCTTATCGAATCAGAAGGAAGAAGCTATCAACCTTGTCCTTTTGCTGTTGTGTCTTTTCTTTGCGCGTCTTGGTGGGAGACGTGGCCTCGCTCCTTCCTCCTCCAGTGATCGATTCAAGCCAAACAAATCAGCGCGGTTTTGTTCCGTCGGCGCCGCCAATAAAAGCCTCTTGTCCTGTTAAACCCTCACGTATTGTTTTGTTGCTTTCTCTTTCAGACATCCACACAAAAAAAGTGCGGAAGGTGCCTCCCGGCCTGCCGTCCTCCGTAAGTGATAACATGTCCTTTAATGTTGTCTCCAGGTGTCGTTGCTGTTTCCGTGTGACGCCTGTTTGCAGCCGCTGAGCTGCTCCGTGGATCCCGCGTGAGCGCGTGGCCGCGTTCCCGCTCTCGGGCCGAGCCCTGTTTGTGCGGAACCGGTGGGAGAGTCTGGTGCCGTGAAGCGATGCGGCGTTAACAGAGAGCGTCAGGGACGTAGAGTCGCCCGGCGGAGGCTTTGTTCACACGGCGGGTCGGACCGACGGGCCCGCGTGGTTCTGGGCTCGGTGCCAGGTCGACACAAAGGTGCAGAGGGGAACCGCCGCAGCAGCGATGCTGATCTCTGGACTGAGCTCCGTCTGAAAGGCCGTCGGCCATTAAAGCAACAAAAAGCAGGATTTAAAGGCAATGATGGAGATACACACCACATTTAAATCAGATTTTATCTCATCGCAAAGACATAACTTGTTTAACTGCTTTATTTTGAAATCTGCTTTTATTGTCGTGTCTGTGTTAGTTCACAATGATAATTGTGCATCTCTGGTTCACATGAAGCCACACACGGTACGGATGCTGGGGCTTCTGTGGGGAACACGACCAACAAGACTTGATAATTACAAGTTACAGGTTGATCGTTGCTTTATTTTATCGGATTTGACACCACAAATATGTTCTTCCAGCTTCTGAAACGTGCCGGTCGCCGAGTGAAGCTGCTCGTGTGCAAAGACGAGGCGAGACGCGACGCGAGAGAAGCGGGACGCGTCCCCTTTCGCTCGTGGCTCTGCCGCTCTTCCCTGTTTTCCTCCCGGTTGTCGGTCGGGTCGACGCTCACAGACGCGTCGTTCGTTTAGTTTTTTTTTTTTATTTCCCAGTTCTCGGTGTGAGGAGCTTTTTTATTTTCTGGCGTTGACCTCATTAATCAGCAGTTAACGACGGCTGAATGTCGGCGTGTCAGCCGCGTCTTTGGCTCGGCAGGAGTCCGCCTTTCTGTGGCCTTGGCCCGCTTTGTCCCAGCTTCCTCCACCTCGCCGCGTCTGCGGGGGGGGGGGGGGGGGGGGACCAGAGGCGTGTGAAACAAATAACAACTGTTGCTGTATGTGAATATGAAATATGAGCGTTACAGTTTGTCAGGTTCGACCTTGTTTATTGTTTTGTCGTCTCAACAGCGTTCACAGCATCGTTTTCTATTATTACAGGTATTTATTTTGTTCTTCTGTTCATCTTTGGCGTCTAAACATTTTGAGACCAGTCTAATATGAAAATATTCAGCTTTTTAAGGAGTTCTTTGGTCCTGTGCAACTTTTTTAATATATTTTTCAAAATATTCAGGTTTTTCAGCTTTTTGTTTTGTTTAAAATGAATGAAGGGAGTTTAAGTTTTGGGCTTTTCCATTAGTGTGTGTTGGTGTGTATTAAAACATGTTTTCTTTCTAGTATTTTTCATGATATCCACATGTCGCTGTTTCTGCCTTAGGGAACAGATTCCCACAACGTTATTATCTGTCCGAGTTCCGGCTGCTGTGGCCACGGTTTTACATCCCCCAACATGAAGCTCGCGCCCGTGGTTGTCGTTCGTGTCGTGGCGTGTGTTGGTGATTTGTATCGCGTCTTGGCTGGAACAAGCCTCCTGTCACTGCAGCCACTGAGCAGTTCGAGCTGCAGCTGTGTTTACGCCGTATGTTTAAAATAAAAGACAGTTTTACACGTCCCTTCAAAATAAAGGCATACAATAATCAATTGATTGCTAATGTCTTAGTATAATACTTCTTCCACGTCTTTTAGAACCTTAGGGGCTTCTGGAAAACTCTATCAGCATGTACTGTATAAGTTGTGTTTTATCAACTGATTTATTTTAAATACTACGTTTTTCCAGCTACTCTCAGCAATTCTAAGAAATACATCACACATGCATATTCACGACTATTTCTTTTCGTTAGACATTACAGTTGTACACTACTACTATACAGAATATGCTCCTTTCCTCGACCCTAAACCCTGCGCTCCTAAAGTCAAGGAAAAATGATTTCTTTCCTAATCAACTGCTTTATATTAGCAACATTATAAAACACCATTCGCCGGTATTATGTTTCAGGCTCAGGTACAGAAATAAATCCGTTACTTTGTTGATGATGATCAAAGCTGGTCCATAATGAAAAGACATGAAGGATCTGAGCTGCTCCTGATTTTTGGGCCATTTATGAAACCTGTGTTTGTGATGCAGTCGCTACTCGCGGGGCTACTTGATGAGCCAACCACTAAACGCAGCAGCCAGAACGGGAGAAGCTCCGTAGCTCCAGTCAATCCCTTCCCGGCGCTGTTTACCCCCCCGCCCCCCCGGCAGCCGTTTGGCACTGGATGGGTTTCTTACTCTCAGTAAATGGGACGAGGACAGCAAATATTCAATGCTTCCTGTCTGCAGCATCTTAGGTGGAAGGTGGAGCAGTTCATTAGCAACGCGTGTGGATGGGGCCAAGCTCGGCCTGTTGTGTGTTTTACAGTGTAGTTTCAACCGACGCGGCATCGATGGGCTCCCAGTGGCTTCTAGCATGGTCTTAGTTCGGCTTTCAGGACGGAGCTGGTTCTTAGAGGCGCCGCTGACCCGCGGGTTCGGCCCACGATGAGGCCAGCGGCTCCGGCTCGCGTTGCCTTCATGTCTGGCTCTGACTCGTCTCTCCCTGTGATGTGAGTAAGGACGGGAGGAAGAGGCTGAGGGGAGGACCCGCTGCCTGTGAAACGGAGAAGCGGCTCCACAGCAGAGAAAAAGGGAAATTCAGAGCAATTCACTTTTTGGCACCAGAGCGGAACGTGAACGCAGCAGCGTTGTGTGTTTGTCGGTGGCGTCGGAGCAGCGGCGCGTCAGGATGTGCTGCGTCATGAGTCGGCCGTCGGGCTCCGGTCCGGCAGGTGTTTTTGCATTCACCAGCGCTTTCGACCCAGACACTGAAACGCGGCAGCAGCGGCGGCGCCGTCGGCTCATTCTGACGGCGTTGAGGCCGATCAGCAAAGAGCGGCAGAAACAAAGTGATGAATCCAACAGTGCATGTTTAGTTAATTTCATTTCACGCTGCTGCTCGTTTGTCTTCAAACCCTTTCAGAACGCTCCCATATGAAAAGCATTGTCGGTGCCTCGCCGGGATTGAAGCTTTAACCCCGTCAGCTGCTTCTCTCTGACTCCGATCGGTGCCACAAAACATGTTTCTGTTCGTGGTCCGTTTGTCTTTTAAATCTCCCGTTCTGGTGTCTGCCTGCCGATTCCCCCTCCTCCTGAGGTTCTCTTATTCTGACTCTGGTTTCCAGCAGCTGACAGGACTCAGGCCTTTTATTTGGCCTCTTAATCGTACAATGTTGTTTTTCTGTTCTGGTGTCCATCGAATCCGTGGCAAAGTCATGTGAACATGATTTGAATGCTGCTGGGTTTATGTCCTCAGTTATATTTTAATCACATGTTTCATTTCCTAAAATATTAGCAGTGGTATCATTTGGGGTGTTTTCGTAATTGACAGTTTATTGTGATGTAACTGTAAATTTCACAGTAATTATCACATGAATGACACAGATTTCCAGACTCGTGTTTCTTCTTATTTGATTTACATTTTCCCAACGAGTGTGTGCTTGACTTTATTTAAAATGTGGAGGGGAAACGTTTTGCTGGCCTGACGGTGAACATGCCGTACGTCAGGCGACCCAACGCGCTGAGCTTTAACAGGGACTCTCCTGTTTTTAAGCTGAATATAGCGGCTTGTATGAAATAACACACTCTCGCTCTCTGTCCGTGTCTCCGTGCAGCTGCACCTGCTCTGAGCACAAACACAGCTTCACAGAGGAATGTCTGCAATGTGTGTGTGTGTGTGTGTGTGTGTGTGTGTGTGTGTGTGTGTGTGTGTGTGTGTGTGTGTGTGTGTGTGTGTGTGTGTGTGTGTGTGTGTGTGTGTCAGTTCAACTTTATTTAGACTGAAGCTTAAAATTTGTACTTTTGTATTTTAAATTAAAAAAAGTTGATCAATCAGGTTTATTATTTCCACTTCCATTCTTTATAGTAAATCACAGAGTGACATTTTATTCCCGTTGCCACCGTTTAAATGCTTGTACACAAGCCTTTGTTACGGCTGCTGGGTCTGGACCGGGATCGAACTCCTCAGGTTTATTCTGCGACCCGTCGCTGCGTTAAAGCTGCATTAATAGACGCTGTGGCCACTAGAAGCACTGCAGCTGAACGCCAGCATCACAAAGCCGGAAGCCTTCGGCCTTAATAGTCACATGTGCCACAGATGAATCATTTCTGTGTTTATAAAAACTGGCGTTTATCAGCATTCAATCAGACTTTGTGGGGGTTTTATCTCTTTCATTCCTGCATTTGTTGCATTTCCACGTCTTCTGATGAATTAGGAAGGTGCTTGTGTCACTGTGTGTTTGAACTTTCTCCCATATGCTCCAGCTTGTGAACACGCTTCATTCAAGGCAAGGAGTCTTGTCTGTTTGCTTTAATCTGTGTTTCACATCCACTGTGGGCAATTTGTCTTTTTCTTTTAATTATTCATTTCTCTCCCTCTCTGTCATTCTCTTCTCCCTGCGCTGCAAGTTTGTTATTGTTGTTTGTCAAATGCAGTTTGCTGAGTTGATGATTTACTTTAAGAAACAATTAAACGTCACTTGAGAGGAGAGCGTGGGACGTCTCTGTAATCAAAAGGAAATTAGGCGTCGGTTGCTAACATTAGCAGGTTGCAGAGCGCTGCCTCGTCTTGTTTTGTCTTTGTTGGTGTTGCGGGTCTGACAGCGTTTCTGTTTGTTTTGTTTTTTTTCCTATTGTTTTGTTTTTTGCTGGGGATATTGCTGTTTTGGTTAATTTATTTTTGGGGCTGATAAAGTCTTCGACTCGTCCTCAGAGCTTTGCTAATGCTGATAAACAGAGCAGACGCAGATTGTATATATCAGATTATCCCCAAACAGGCGCTAATAAAACTATGCACTGTTAAAGACAAGAAGGTCTGATGCACGTATGCACACACATACACACACACACACACGCACACGCACACACACACACACACACGCACACACACGCACACACACACGCACACACACACACACACACACACACACACCTTCACTTTACTTTTCTTCATTTTATTTATTACACATTTTACATACAGTATAAGGTAACTACATGACAGGTTTATTAAAATTTTAAATGCATTTTGTGTTAAAAATGGATTTCACTGTGAACACTTAAAGTACAATTTAATATATTTATTATTTAATCTAGAAAATCTGATTTCCTGTCATTTCTACCTTAGGATCCAAGTTGAATGTATGTTTAAAAAAGTCAAGCTTTTCATTTCCAAGGTTTATTTATTTTGTATCTTGCAAAAAATATTTTAATTTTCTTTATTCTTTCTTAATTCTAAAACACATACTGTGCTGTAGCAACACGTGCTTCACATTTCTTAAAGATTGTTTCTTCTAATTGGATTAATATCTTTATATCATCACATCTACAACATTGGGAAAATACTGCCATTAGGAATTTGTCAATAATAAAATCCCATTTTTACCTGAAGCTCATCTTTAAGCACCTTAGTTTTAATTTGAAGGATCCAGAGTGTGAAGAGTGAAGAGTGATTGTGAAGAGTCTCCAGCTCCCTACCAGCACCAACTTTTAAAAAGAGACCCTCGCTGCTATGTAAAGATGGAATCCTGGGATGTCTCCTAAAAACTTTTGAAAGTATCTCTTGTCAAACCATTCTCCTCCAAATACTTTCAAACCATGAGCCGAATAAATCCTCTCAGCGATGTGACCAGGGCGATCTACTCCTATCTCTGGCTACTTCCTCCTCTCTCTCTCTCTCGCTCTGTCTCTCTCTCTCTCTTACTGTCTCGCTCTTTCTTCCTCTCTTCGGCTCAGATGTGGTTTTGTTTAAAGTCGACAGCGTTAATTAAATTAAGCCAGGTCTTGCAGAAGGCACAGTAGGAGAGCTGGCGGTCCCCGGTGGGCCACGGGTGGAGGAGGGGTGGGGGGTGGATGCTCGGTGGGGGGGGGGGGTCCGACCAAATGGTTTGGGGAGTCACACTGCCCCCTTCAGGTGGTCCCAGATATTTGAGAGGAGCCACAGACTCTACACCGTTATTAATCTGTGAGGTTCATTTTATCAGCTAGCTTTGAATTAGCATTAACAAAGAAACAAATGTCTTTGTAGATTATGTGAGGTCTTGGTGATGAACCCGATTATCTTCCTCAGACTCTCAAGTATTACTCAGCATAAAAAAACTCCGTCACAGCCGCTAACAGGTCGGAGCGAACTCCTGTCCTCTACATAGTACAACATTCAATGTACTAATTGTTTTTGTTGTAAATAGTCAATAGTAAAGATTTGAAACTACTGACGCCATGTTTAGGTGTTGATTCATGCAGTGAGAGAACCGAGCTCGACTTATGAACCACCCACTCATCTTCTGAGCAACAGCTCATACTGTTGGTAAGTGATGCGTTTGTGGTCAGTTCATCAGAGAGCGTTTGGTGGGGATTGGTTATAGATCAGTCGGTTTGTGGGACCTGGGGTTGCGCTCCAAAAAAGATTAGTCTGTGTGGAATACATGCTGAAATCACAGCATTATATGAAACTAAGGTTTACAGTTGTAGATGACCACCACATGCTAATGTGTGTTCAGCTCTCATTGCACATCGTGCTGCTTGTAACCATAGCAACACGAGATGCTAAAGGTGACAGGTGAAACTAGGTGAAAACCAAGAGCGGAGGATTCAGACGCTGCTCTGTTCGCTGTCCGGCGGCGGTGCCAGCGTTCACACTGGGAAAAGCAGGAAGCAGATTACGTCCAGGATGACCTCATGCTCCAAGTGTCTCACGCAGCTGTGCCTTCGCTTACGCGCGTCCCCGCCCCGTTTGACTGGGAGCTGTTTGTAACTGCGGCGGCGCGCGTTTGCGAGCGCGGCTCTCGGCTCCACGCCGACGTGCCACGGTGGCCATTTTGTGTCAGATGGGGAACTGACTCGCCGATGCTGAGGTTTACGTTTGAGTTAAATAAATTCTTAATGGACTCAGAATTTATACAAAGCTGTCCTACAGTACTTGAGCATCCAGAGTCCAGGAATGTGAAGCAGTCAGGGCTGCCTTGCCTCTGTACCCTCTAGGATTGGCTCCAACAACCCTGAACTGAGCAGGAGGTGGATCGTCCACTCCTCAAATCGTCAACTCAGCCCATTATAAAACGACAACAAGCTACTAGACAACTTTATTCCTGTGTTTTAATATTTCAGCAGAAATGAGCAACCAAGCCCTACGAGCACCGGCTCGTTCTATGGTTCGTGTATCGGGCTTGGTGTCGACCCACTAGCTGGTACCGCTCAGCCAGTTACTGCAGCTCAGTGGATAATAACGTACACATCCCCGCTACGTTGGCCGATGTCCACCGTCTGACCTTTACTTTAATAAAAGAGGCGAGTTTTCCTTTCATACGCGCCTCAGCGCTTTAAAGCCTCCTGGTCAATGAATGGCCTCAGCCCGTAGATGTTTGCAGCCTTTCTGTCCAAGTGAGGACGTTTGGCTTCGACAAGGACTTCTCGCTTTCACACACTCGCAGCCACACACACACGAATGCCTGCTGCAGATGTGAACGTTCCCTTGTGCATTCCTGCATTCCTGACTCCAAATATTTGGCTGCATTAACAGGCAGCAGAGCCCAGCAGCTACAATGAACACCACATATTCATAGGCACATAATCCTGCTTCACGTTTTTGATAATGTGTTTCACATTTCTGTGTCCATCTTCGCTGCACCAGGTTCTATTTTGCTTTTCAGAGAGTGTAATGTGACTTTTTGGATCAGGTCTAACAGTTTCATTCAAACAATCCAAAATGAGCTTGAGGCCCGTGATAAGAAAGAAGTGGAAAAGTAAAGCCCACCTTCCTGTGAGTAGCGGTGAGTTAGCCCTCTGGTGGATGAGGCTTAAATCCTCTAGACGTACATGTGTACAGTATGTATCACGCATGAACCACTGTGTGATCTCACTGTAAAAAGCACCAACGTTCCTCATGACTGAGCGTCAGTCCTCTCTTTGCCTGAGCTCTAAGTCAGACTTAAAGTTGCTGTTGAATATTTAGAAGTGTTCGACAGGCGGCCCATGATCATCATACAACAAGCTACTGTATCAAAACTAGTTTCTAATAATTTGCAAACCCAAAAAACCAAATGCTGCGACTGGACAATCGTGATTCGTGAATCAGCTTTTATCGCACAAATTTGAAATTTTTCTCAATAATTCTTTAGTAGTAGCCACATCTGCGTAAACTGATGGGTCTTACATTCAACAATTTAAAGTCTAACATGTCATACACTTACACCAGAAAAAATTACAATTAAAGAAAGATTAAATTACAAGAAAGATGAAAAAAACATCATGGAAATTAATGAATTATTAAAAAATATATAAATAACTAAAGTAGAAAAAGACAAGTTAAAGTTAAACACTCCAAGAAAGCCTCTGACTTGTTGACTTGAATGTTGTATAACAAACAGCTGTAACACATCTGTAATGGAGACCTTAACACAAAGCAGCCTTTTAGCAGGTATTAGTGTGGGTGTTGGATCACATCACACCAACGCCCAGAATCTGTTCTCAGATCAGATGAGCAGACTGAGTCTGACCTGGTCTTAAGTTTTTCCTCAATACGCGCATTAAATGGAAACTCAGATCAGTACATTCAAGCGTGTGACAGTGATGAAAGAATAGTTTCACCACATAATATATTAATTATATTTAGTAGGAGATTATTATGTTTGCAGCTTTGACATTAAGCATTTAGACAATTAGGCAGATCCTGGAGCTCAAATGAATATTGATTTTTTTGAATTCCTGTGCACTTTTAATAAATAATGCTCAGAGAAAATATTGGGATTCAAATAAGTTATTAGCTAATGGTAGCTTAGCATGCATACGCCAGCAACAAAGGCTGAGCATTTGATTTAATAAATATCATGCTTTCGTATAGTTGTGTTATTGCTATTGCTAGAACATTAGTGATATTGCTAATGTTTGTGCCTAATTCCAACCTCGTTCTAGCAGTGATGCTGGTCTTTAGGCCTGGTCTTGAAATTTCTTACTTCCATCTGGATGCCAGTGGTTCTAAAGATGACGAGTATAGAAGAGTATAGATTTTAAGTTTTGTGCTTTACCATGTCTCCGTTTCACCCTGACCTCCTTTTTTGGACATTCTCCCACTATGTCACCGTTGTTCTTGTCATCATTACTAGGGCCACTAGAGGTACTGTATATTTATATATGTCTTCAAAGCAACTTCTCAAAGCTCCATTAAGGCTGAATTGTCTTTCAAATGTCCTTAAGGTTGCATGACAAAGTTTGCCTACATGAGACAACTCAGCCTTCTCCCCCACCTCCACCTCTCACTTTATTCCCAAACTACGAGACACTGAAGTAGAAAGGGTTTTCGTTAACCCCCCACTGTAGCGCTTCCCTCCAATTTGTTGAATTTCTCAAAATGTTCCGTTTGTTAGGCTGAAAAGAAAATCACAGAAAAATCACCATAAGGGCTGCTTTGCATTTTTAATTAAGAAACTAACATATGAATATATTTGCATATTATTGAGTTGCAGATTAAATCATGCATACATAATTAGCGTGCAACAGCACTCGTTTTTTCCTCTCTCTCTCTCTCCCCCGCCCCTCCCGCTCTCTCCTTGCACTGTGCTTACTGTTTTTCGGCAAGCTGTGGTTCTGATAGATGCCAGACACACACACACACACACACACACACACACACACACACACACACACACACACACATGCACACCTTCTTCAGTCACATCATAGACACACTTACACACCCTCTCCAAACACTTGGGGTACTCTCTCTGTCTCGCTCCTGCTTTTTCTCTCTGTTTGTATTTTGGAGGAAAATTAGCGTCTGATTTTCTCTGTCAGAATTGAGGCCATGTCAAGTTTTTTATTCTGATTACACTGGAGAGAATGACAAACTTCTCTTTCTTTCTTCTCTCACCGTACTCTCTGAGCCATCTTACGCGTTTACCTTGGGTTCTGCAGGATAAATGAATTTAGATTGGTGAAAAGTAACATTAACACCTGGTAAAACAACAGACACAATTCAAGGGTGGTTGCCTTAGTGTAAAGTTGCTAAAACACAATGCTCAACCAGAAGTAGAAATGTGAAAAATCCTGTAAATGTTGTTTATGCTGTTGTTTAGCAGTAGACTGCTCAACAGCGCCAACTACTGAACTGGAGAGTAATAACGTAAAAGGCTGATCTTGACTGTGCTGGGTCATCTGCAGGAAGTGAGTTGGAGATGAAAGCACGTTACGAGGAGGTCGCCAGTTCAGTGGCAGCGCTGCATCTGGCTCAGACCACCAGCAAAGCTGCAGCGTCCCAACTCAGGCAGTGCTGCGGTAGTGAGTGAATGTGCTTCAGTTGACGGATCTGTAGCCAGGGTGCTGCTTCGGGGGCGGTCAGGCCGAGGGTAACGAAATAGGATCATTTAGAGAGTTCCTGAAAAAGACAATTAGCCCCTCAACAATGTAAAGACTCCCATCATGCTTTGGGTGAAGATTTGTGAAGTTATATCGAAAATGCATTTAAATTTACTGCTTGTAGTTTCTGTGACCATTGAGACGAATAGCAATAATCTAGACTGAAGTAGCAATGACGGAAAGTCTGAATTTGACAATAATATGATGAACATGATGTATTACTTCAATAAAAAATAACATCTATATTGGTAGACTTTGTAAATATGTGAGTGTGAACTCTTTCCAATCAAAGTGTGAGTGTGTGTGTGTGTGTGTGTGTGTGTGTGTGTGTGTGTGTGTGTGTGTGTGTGTGTGTGTGTGTGTGTGTGTGTGTGTGTGTAGCTGCCAGGGCTTAACTCTTCAATAACTTGGATAACTTTTCTGCTTTTAAATTCAGGCCTGCAACATAAAAACACTCAAATCAAAGGCTTACAGTAGTGATACAGAGGCTCTGTGTGTTTGTGTATGGAGGCGGGGCTTCAAGGCACAGAGTTAATGCAAAAAAATGGAAGAAGAAATAAAAAGGGAAGAGGGAATAATGGGTCATGTGAGGAAAGAAGAGACAATAAAAGGAAAGCAGATGAAAGTAAAAGGCTGTTGGATAAACAAGAGGAAAGAAGAGACACTGACAGAAGCAATCAGTGCCGCAGAGATTGACAACTGTAATAATTGAGTGTTGTAATATGAAGGAATCTTGTCTGCGTGAAATCAGGATGAAATGTGAGATTATGATATAAATGTCATCTCCCCACTACAGAGGAAGAGGAGGAGGAGGAGGAGGGGATGTGAGGAGGGACGAAGTACAAGTAAGAAGAAATAAAAAAGGAAACATGGAGGAAAGGAAGGAGGAAGGAAGCAAAAAGGAAGAAGGGAACAGAAAGCCAGAGGAAACTAGTGATGGGAAATAGGGAGAAGATGAGGTTATTAAGGTGGAGAAGAGGGTTGGAAAGTGCAAAGGAAGAAATGAAAAACAATTAGATGATGTAAATATGAAGAGACACCAGAAGGAAAAAGGTTAGTGAAGGAGGAAGGAACGAAGGATGGAGGAAGGAACACAAGCTCTGACATGAGACAAACAATGCTGAGCGCTGACCCATTTATGTCGCCAATCCACCTTAAATAGGTGGGAGCTTGGAATAGAGTGTTCCGCCTTAAGATCAAAGGTCAGCGTGGATGAGCACTCAGCTAAAAGTCTGTCCTGGTCTCTCCTCTGCCTCATGCTGTCCCATCCTCCTCGTTTCCCCTTCTTCTCCCCCTCTCACTCTTCTCTTTTTGCCTTTTCTTCTCCTTCCTTCCTCCTCCCTCCTCTTTTCTCTCCTTCTTTCCTTTCATCCCACTGCCTTTATTCTTCTCCCACTCCTCCTGTCTCCTGTTCTTGTTGTCTCCTCCCTCCCTCTCCTGTCTCCGTTTCTCCATTTTTGATGTTTTCTCCCCATCTTCCCTCTAACTCCCAGATGTTCTCATCCTCTCATCACCTCTGTTCCTCCTGCTCTATTCCTTATCCCCTCTCCACTTTCCTTCAAGTGCTCTTTACTCCGCTCTTCATTCTTCTTCATCTCCTCTGCAGGTTTGTTGACCAAGCAAGCGTCAGACAAAATTAAAAATGCTGCCTCTGCTTCTTTTCGCCGCCCGGGTCAGTCTTTTTTTGGGTTTTATACATTTTTACCGCGCTCCCTCTCTGCCTCCCTCCATCCCTTCATCCCGCTATCTCTCCCTACATTTCCCATGCAGTCTGGTTGGGTACAATGCTGGGAGCCAGCCAGCTCTGCAGACAGATGGTCCACTTATTAGATGTGCATCAGCCCTCCCTCCTCTTCCTGCAGCTCGCTTTTTAATCAAATTAAAGCTGAAAGAACAGAGGGAGAGAGAGATAGAGAGTGAGTGAGTGAAAGAGGGAGAGAGAGGTTTGGGAGGTCTGCTCACTTGGTTTAGAGTCTATTATGTGTTTGAATAGGATGAACGATGGCAGTGTTAATATGAGATTTGGAAGAGTCGGCCACTGACGGTGGTGCCTGCCTGGTTCCTCTCTGTCATTTCCTACAGTGTGTTTCTAAAAGTGCACTCGACCGGTTTCAGTTCCATTTACTCACTGAAGTCAGGAAAACAAGTTCAGTTGGAAGATCTCATCTTGGTTTCATGTGTCCTTTGCCTGGATATTGAAAGAGAGGTCCGGTCAGAAAAGCAGGAGTTATGGAAAAATGCTGTGCAATTATGGGAAATGTTGTTTTTTTGCACCTGACTCACCAAGAAGTCGTTGACATGTCGCTTTTATTGTGAGCTCACCAACTTTGTGGGAGTGTTCTTCTAAAGATGGGTCTGCTTTACCAGAAGAACTTGCCCATTGTCTCCTTGTGAGCATCAGGGCAAGAACAGTTGGTCATTTTCAAGAAAATCGAAATATCACCGCGCTTCATGTCAGCTGAGGGTTTCTGGGTCTGTCAACGATTCACAGTTTGCCTTTTTACCGTTTAATTCAACAGTCCTGTTCTGTGTGCCAGAATAAACAGTCCACTTCAACAGTTTATTCAGATCCGGTTTAACAGTAGCTGAAACCCGCAGGCGTTGTCTCAACCAGGTTGACTAGTCTCTAACGGCAGCAGCCAGATGACACGTCTCCTCCAGCTGATCTGGAGTTTTCTCAAGTTAGGAGAGTTTTTACTCACCACTGTTAGAACCTGCATTATCCTTCCTCTATCAGCAATAAACAAACTGATCAGTCAGGAACCTGGTGCAGGAGATAACGCTGACCTGTTGTAGCACCACCACCTGGTAGCTGCTGGTAGCAGGTCACTATGGCAACTTGGTTCTTCAGGGAATATTTCAAAAAACATTTGATAGAGATTTTTAAAGAATGACTTAGACAGTCAGTGGAGAGAGAGAGAGGACTAAAGGGAATTCAGTTTCATCCAACTCAAGATTTTTTACAATGATGTCCTTCTTAAATTAACATGTATACAATTTTTACTTAAGAATGGGTAAGGTTTTATTTGATTTTATAAGCACAGCCATTTTTAAAAGTTAATTGTTTTGTAATATTGTAAAAAAAAAAAAAAGAAGAAAAACATCTGGACAGAAAAACCCACAAGCAAAAACGTCTGAAGATCAGTATTTCCTTCAAGGATTTAGATTTGTTCATAGAGTAAGAAATAGAAAAGAACGGATTATGACGTGGATCGAGGGCAATAAAAACACGACAGACTGTGTAGAGAATGGGGAGGTAATCAGGAAATAAGAGATAATGTGGACAAAGCCACGTCAGGTGGGAAGAAATTACAAATAATTTAAGGAAAGAAAGTGTGTTGAAAGGTGCGCCTGCGCTGGAAAAAGTGAATATTCGGCTAAGTTCAAAGGCAGGCGGCGAACTGAAGCCCGCGCGAGGAGGAGGGGGGGGGTGTTTCCAGATTTACTGCGGAAACTTAAAAGAAGTGTCGGCAACGGCGCGCGAGTCTGTGTTTCTCTGCGCGTGAGCAACAGAGGAGAGAGAGAGAGAGAGAGAGAGAGAGAGAGAGAGAGAGAGAGAGAATGGGAGGGGCGCTTCTCTCTCTCCTCTCTCTCTCTCTGTCTACTTTGCATATTCCGCGTGCCTCGGCTCGGCCATATGGGAAAATGCAACTGAAGGAATTGTCGGCGGGGAAAAAAACGCGCAGGCAGGAAGAGCAAGCGAGCGGAGCGGCGAGAGTTTGAGATCATAACAAGCCCGGAAAAGTTCAAACTGACGCGGGAAGAAGAGAACGGTGGACGAGAAGAAGAAGAGCGCAGGGGCGGGGGAGTGTTAAAAGCTAAAAGACAGCGCGACGCGGCGAGCGGAGGGACACTTAGAGTTTTTCTTCTTTCTGTCGGAGGAGAGGAACGATGTATTGCGCGTACACCATCCCCGGGATGACAGGCAGCTCACTGATGTACTACTACAACGGCAAAGCGGTAAGACGCGCTCCTCCATCATCCCAGCCGCGGCTCAGCCGTGGGTTCCTCTGCGACGGCTTTGGGAGTCAGTCAGATAAATGGAGAGCGGGTGTAAGATGGAGAGAGAGAGAGAGAGAGAGACGGTGAGAGAGAGAGGGGAAGAAACAGGAGAGGGGGGAGGAGGGGGTGTGAAGGTGAAGAGTGTCGCTTCTTGCGCAGCACCTTAAACAGCGCGGTGCCGCGCGGCAAAGTGCGCGCGAGCGGACTGTGAACGTCTCTCTGTCCGCGTGTCAGCGTTTATCTAAGGGAAAGGCAGTTCGATAAAGTGTGTGTGTGTGTGTGTGTGTGTGTGTGTGTGTGTGTGTGTGTGTGCGCGCCCGCGCCGGGGGCTGTAGAGTGGTCGACTGTCGCTTATGTGGAGCGGCGAAGCGCTTGGATATAAAGCTTAGAGCGGTCTCATCAGCGTGAAAACCGTGCGCGCGCGTGTCCTGCGCACCAATCTTTTATAATAAATAGTAAATACGTCGATAAATTTACTGACATTTCCCCACGTTCCGTTTTTCAGACACTTTTTAATTAATCATCAACGTTTTACCTCCGTCTCGTTCTGTGGCTGTGGTTTATTATTTTTTCAAGTCAATGTAAACGCATTTAAATTTGAGCTTTTGTTCCACTGAAGTGTCATGTTTTTGTTGCTCTCTGGGCACACTAGGTTTTAGGCTCCGTGTTACTGTCTCAGTCGGGAAACGTGGCTTTTTCTTTTAATTTGAAACCAAGTATTGAAAATTGCGATTTTTTTCTGATAGAATTTTGTTCAGAAATGATGCTATGATTTATTAAATTACAGGCCTAAAGTTATCTTTTTTATCCTAAAATGCATTGAGGGCAAATCTATATAATAAGCTTCTGCTTATTATATAGATTTGCAGATTTATATAGATTTAAATACAGCTTCCCTTATGTGGGAAGCTGTATTTAATTTAATGCTTAAGTCTCATTTGATACTATTAAAATTCTATTAGCAAAAAACAAATCACACTTCCAGACATTATATTTTAGAATTTAAATAGAGTATGATATTTTTTATTTTAAAAATACAGTCACATTTAAAACATTAAAAGTGAGATAAACACTAAATAAAAAAGGAAAACCTCTGTGAAGTCATCCAACGACTGGCTGTGAAGCTGCCTGACCTTCTGTGAACCTGCTTCCTGCCTCACCTGTAAACCACAAGGTGCAAAGTGAAGGAGTTTAGAGTCAGTGATGCCGGGGACAACCGGGATCAAACCGTATTTAAAGCGACATGTGGCTTTGAGAATTTCACAGCTTTTCTAGTGTTAACGGAGGAATGTCTGCAAGCTGCAGGTGCAAATGAATATTGGAATGCTGGGATTTCCTGCAGATCCGCCTCATCAGTGAAGCGTCGGCCCTGTCTTTGTCTCACCTTTGACTTCTCATTTTTGCTTTTGACTGGGCATAAAAATGATGGACAAAATGAAGAGGTGATGCCCCCTGGGAGGATTATTAGGACTTTTAGGACACAATTAGAAAAAAAAGGATGAAATTAAATTTTTTTTCAAGGCCCTATTCTGAAGCAGTAAATAAAAGCTGTCTTTTAGAAGCCACAATGTTTTTGCAAATTATTTTTTTCCATTATTTAGTAGAAAAAATGAACAAATGTTTTTCTCGACTTTTTTAAATAAATTATAACAGACTTTTAAAATGTGTGTGGTTAAATATGGAATTTCTACTGCCATTACATTTTAGCCTTATAATTGCAGGTTTTTTTTGTGTGTGCGCTAATCTTTTTAGGCGTTTCTGCTAATTTTGTAGCTTTTAGTGACGTGAAATAACAGTAATCTGTGTTTAGGTTTCAAACAGAGCCTCGGTTGTTTGAATGCGGACCCTCACCAACAGTCGCCCTCTGTCTGCTCAGATCCGGGCTCCGGCCCCCAGACCGAACACTTCATCCACACCGGCGGCCAGCGGCTCTTGAGCCTCTTGCGTTTTGTACCTGCTCTCTTGCCATAGTTTAAGGCCTTCTTTGTATTTTGGCACATTCGCTTGGAGCTAGAGCGCTTTAGTGTGGCGGTGCCACGGGCACGACGTGGCACCGCCACATTGTTTAGTGGCTGGCTTGCTGGATGGCACATTGTGCCGACAGTCTTGATCCAGTGCCAAACTCCTTTCTATGTTCACTTTAACCCCCCCACCCCCGTCTGTCTAGCTCTGCCTGTCTGTGTCACAGCTTGTTTACACCCGCCGTCCGCTGGCAGAAAAGGAAAACACACAAATAGGAGAAACGCTGGAATAAAGTAATGTTGTTTGTCTTCTCGCATCCTGTTGTTGTAGCTGTTCGGTGGTTTGAACCAGCTGGGTTTCAGATGTTTTGGTGGTGTTGCTTGTGTGGAAGCACATTGAGCCTGGGTGGGGTGTCGTGGAGGTAGGAAGCCGAGCAAGTGGAAATTGGGGCAAAGTGGTGGAGGTTTGAGAGAAGGCACAGAAACGCTGAGATTCTGCTGCAGCGCGAAGGCTCAGCCCGGGGAGCCCAAACAGCGGAGAGCGAATCTGGGGCTCTGGTTTGGGAATAGTGAGGGGGAGGGTGACGGATGGGAGAGGAAAAGGGCGAGGGCCAAGGCCTGAGCTTCGGTTAGCGGCTGTCGGCTCGCTAACTTAAGCTCCAGCGGCTTAATGAGGCAACAGAAAGCTCAGCTAAAACAAAAGGCCTCATTTAATGCCAGCCCAGCCAGCCGGGTATTGTTATGCTAACACAGCATTTGAATATTCAGCAAGTTTTAATTAGGAGAGTCCTGAAGCAGCCTGCCAAAATTCTGCAGTCCGCTCTCAATGTACAGCGACGGGAAACACACACTTTAAACTGACAGGTCTGCTTTTTGCACTTTATGTTTTGTTCATTGAGACAAACAGCACGCCGCATGTGAGAATCCACAATTTTTTAAATTACATTTATAGTAAATGCACTGCAGCCGTGATTAGCGCTGAAATCCCATTTTAATTTAATAAAGTGAAAGGAAATTATTTGTACAGTGATGTCATCTAAATTTGAAACAGCCAGAAGCAGAGGTAGCGGTTTAGATCGTGTAAGAGGAGGTCAAAGGTCACAGGTCACAATCTCTTTAAAGCATTTGTTGTGACTTATTTTAAATTATTTTGAGTATAATTCAGTTTCTTATTGAAGAAGATTTTTTTACAGAACAGATATTTGAATTTAAACTGTAGAAATTGTGAAATTCCTGCTGCATTGTGAAATGACAATTTCTTGAATTTGCTGCAACTCAAACTACTAAAAAGTATCTCATTGTTAAAGATATAACCATTTCACGTGTCAATAATTGGGCGAGTTTGTTTTAATTTATATTGTTGTTAATTCGAAAATTATTTTCAGTGGATGTGATTGTGTGTGTGTTCTGTGTGCTTAGTAGAGTGGAATTAGAGCACAGCATGTTATGCAATAATAACTTTATAAATAGACACAATGTGCGTGTCTGTCTTTGCAACTCAATCTTTCTCTCTCTGCCTGTTTAAACAAAAAAAAACTCATTTTATTGTGCGTTTGTGTAAATTTCTGAGTTCAATTATGCATCATTCCTGTGTGTGTTTCTGTGCATTTTAGTATGGACTGATTTATAGTATATATTTGTCTACCTGTGTCGATGGTGAAGGTGAATCATATTATTAATTTCATCGTTGTAAATAATAATAATGTTTCAGTCTTTAATCTCATGCACTTATTTCAGTACATACAACGTATTTGATTTCAACAACGGACAGCCCTTTTATTTGTTTGCTGCTTGGTCAGATGGGTCATTCTGTTTTTCTACATTTTCGCGTGTGTGTATGTGTGTGTTTTTGTTGCCCAGCCGGTTAAAGCTTCACACACTATTGAGGCTTAAACCTTAAATCCTCCTGCATCGGATTATCTGACACTGATGCTGCTGATACATACTCTGATACACAAGCTACAGCTGATACGCACACAAACACACTGCAGTCGCTACAAACAACCATCTTTGGCTAAAATAAGAGTGTGGTGCATTCAGGGACCACCTTCATTGATGAGTCTGAGGCTTTTAAATGTACAACTGATCAGCGATGTCTATGGATGTTGAGGCTGTGTCCTTTCTGCTACAGATCTTCTCATTATGATCAGTGTCTTTTTTTGCTGATTTCTGTCTGTGGCTTAATGTGATGTTTTGCTGTTTATGACTTATTTCTATATTTCTACTCTTTTCTGCTCTATTAACATGTCATTAATGATGTCATAGGTGTTGTTAGTTTGAGATTTAAATGTTAGACTCACTGTTAACAAGTTGTTTAATCTTGTATAGAGGTGACAACTAGGTTTGCAGTTTTGTGTGTTTTTGAAACATAATGTTTGGTTGGTTCTGGTTTATTTATATTCTAAAAAAATGTATTTTTCTGATTACTCTTTCCCTCTAATATATTTGTGTGCTTCAATATGTGCTCAGGGTTTGGGGTCAATGCTCACTCTGTGTTTAAATACGCCCGTGAGATTTGAATGATGCGTGACATTATAGGGATTAGAGCTTTAAACAATCATCATGGCATCGAGTCTCTTTTGGTTGTTTGTCGTGACGGGAAGACAGAGGCTGTGGCACTCTGTGTTAAACTAAGCTGTAAATAAGGCAGCGTTTACAAACAGGAGCATATCTAGATGTCCTAAAACGAACATGGCTTAGAATGAGGCCCTACCTTTGCTGGTATCAGGGTTTCCTGTACACCCGAAACAGGTGTGCAGTGTTACAACAGTTTGTAGGACAGCGCCACGTCACCTCCTAGAAGGTCACATCCACAAGACACAAAGCGTGCGTGTGGTTCTGTACGGTATTTGTCCCTTAAGGGGACCCGGTCTGCATTCTTTGGATAACATGGACAGAATTTCCACCCTGACCTGTCCTTGGGTCTCTCTCTCTCTCTCTCTCTCTCTCTCTCTTCCTGACTCTTGGTCTGAGTCACAGGTTTGATTCCAGGTGTCTGACTAAACATCCGTGAGCCCAGTGGTGCCGCTGAACATCCTGGTCAGCTGTGTTTGATGTGTGGCTGTCTGAGCACAGGCCAATAGGGTACCAGCCGTACTGGAGCCCTTTGACCTGCTGATTGGCTTCTCTAATGCCTTTACATCATACATGAGTGTGAACTAGTCTATACTGTGACTATTAATAATAGAATCCCATGCATCATGTTATTTTATATGCACTAATGGCTCTGGCACCTTGGAGAGATTTAGCTTCAAGGTTTGTGTTTTATTAAAAACAAATGGAGGAGAAACTGTATATATATTATAGCCTGTTCACAGTATGGGCTATAAATGAAGGGGACGGGGTGTAACTGAGCTTTCAAGCAGCTCCACCAGTGACTGCACTGGATTTACTGCTTTTGGACGGCATCGTCTAATGGTGACACTAGAAAAGCTGTGAAACACCACAGTGCTCGTATGTGGCTACTGTGTGGATGCTGCCCTTGTGTCACCGGAGCGACGGGTCACTGACTGAGCTGAGGATATCTGAAGTTCAAGCTTGTTGAAAATGCTACTTTGTTTGAAACTCTTGATATAATTAAGAAGTAGGAATGTGGTTGTAGCACAGGATTTATTTGGTGCTTTGGTTTGAGTTTTACTCACTCAGCTTAAGCTTCGGTTTCATAAAACAAAACCCCAGCTGGGGATTTATGCTCTGCTCTGTTGTAAAGCACTGTCTGTACTACATTATCAGTTCAGTTCTTATTTGTGTCGTAGCCGTCGTGGTTGTGTGAGTGGAGCAGTTGGTTCCTCCAGTGTGTAGCGTCTGCTGCTCAGACCCTCAATTCTGTTCATGTGTGTGTATGTGGGCTGAAGCCTGCGGAAGCTTAAGTGAGTTGAGTTTTTGGTGAGTAAATAAAGAAAAGCCGTGTGTGTGTGTGTGTGTGTGTGTGTGTGTGTGTGTGTGTGTGTGTGTGTGTGTGTGTGTGTGTGTGTGTGTGTGTGTGTGTGTGTGTGTGTGGAGCCCATCTGCATACACACACACACACACACACACACACGTTAAACCCACCCAGTCTTCATTATAGAAGCAGAACTAGGGTGGCTGTCATCCTGTGAACAGGGTGTGTGTGTGTGTGTGTTTTAGTGGGTCAGTCATGCTGCGGTGTGCTGTTAGTGAGGCTGCATGGACTCACTGATAAACACTAGACAGCTGTCACACTTTAAAAAGCAAGACAACAAAACCAACACAAAGCAGCCGAGTGTCCGTTAATGGGCTGCTTTAGCTCAGGCAGCTAAAACAAACTGGGTTAAACAACTTAGCTTCAGCGGCAGCGACGTTTATGCGAGAAGCATCCACTCGAGTGTTCAGTCAGACACGGAGGTGAATGTGTGTGTTTCTAGCAGGTTTGTATTAGTGGTGATCTGTTTTTTACGTCCATATTTTTGAATCTATGTGTGTATTTTTAAAAAGCTGTTGTACATATTTTTTTTTTGTTTTTTTTTACCTTACTAAGTACTAATTTCTCATTTAATGCGTGGAGACCCCTGCAGCGTTAGTGCCTTGCTCCAACTTTAATTAACGATATTCTTTTTTTTCACGTGCAAGTCAAAGTAGGCTGGTTTCTGTGTGGAGTAGTTCATTGAACAGGCTGTCAACACCTACACACACACACTGGGGCATTATAGAGACTGTTGGTGTGCCATGCTGAGAGGACCGTTGGTTCCATGCCCATTCTGTCCCGTGCTGGCACTGCCAGGCTGCATGCAAATAGGTCACACATAATAACAGACTGCATGAAACAGTGGCGCTCCGGCCCCTGCTGTCAGTGTGTAAACGCTCAACTTTGCATTGTCTGAACAAACAGACCCAGCATTAAATGTGATATCTTAAAATAACGAAGCACGATTAATGAAAACGCGTCGGCCGACGGAGGAAGCGTGGTCAGACTCTGAGCTTCACTCTTTGTCTGTCGCTGGTTGGACCCGGGTGGATGTTCAGCAAACAGCATCAGCGCTGGTTGGCACACACACCAGAATGGATGTTATTCATAAAAAAAGAAAAAAGAAAGAAAGAAAGAAAGAAAGAAAGAAAGAAAGAAAGAAAGAAAGAAAGAAAGAAAGAAAGAAAGAAAGAAAGAAAGAAAGAAAGAAAGAAAGAAAGAACAGAATTAGTCAACGACAACAAAGAGAAATAAAGGAGGACATAAAGAGAGAACAAACAGAAAAGAATCCTGCAGCTCTGCAGTGCTGAAGTAATCAGCTCTTTGATCTGGCTCCTTTATTATTCCAGTGTGGGCCAAATAATGCAGTCCTGATTGTGTTGCTGGCAGCCAGCGAGCTTCCATATGTTGGCTATTAGAGACTCTTAGCGACTCCACACTGCTGCTGAAAACGGCTTCTTCTCTGATGCTTTCCTTTGGGTCACACGTCCACTCTTTTATTCATTTATTTAAGTAGTGGTAGTTTTTCTTTAATGAGGGATTTTAAGTTAAAGGAAAGGAAGATGTTTTTTTTTATGGGAAGCATTGAATAATGTTTTACTGGGCATTTAGAAGAAGGGTGTTCTACTACATTTGCTAAATGTTAAATTTAAATTATCATTGACGTTGTAGATGCTACCGTTTTTATATTTAAAGTCCCTAGAAGTTGATCAATTAATCAAATTTCTGTAGGGTTGAGTTTCAGTCGTATAGAATTTTTGCTCCCTTCAAATGGGTTGATGTGTCAGGTTCTTTGTTTTTGAGGTCATACAGTAATGTCTTATTTTGTTATGTTAGTTATTGCATGGATTATAATTTAATACATTAGCATGAATGTTGTTTATTTGAATTGTGGCCTCTTGTTTCACTTTGATCCAATTCTACCTGCAGTGATTTTTAGCAGACATTTGCTCGTTGAAGTTTGTAGTCAGTAGTTTTATTTGGATTTTGTGTCTTGTTTTATGTGCCAGTGCTGACATCAACACATCAAATCAAGCTGATTTGTCGTGGTACAAAGGCGGCAGTTCACTGAGATAATACAGCAGCTGGATGGTCTAATGGCTGCACAGCCTCTCTCAACATGAAGAGGTCAAGGGTTAAACTCCCTGCAAGCCAGAACGATGAAAATGAAGGATTAAGTGTGTTAATGTATGTCGGTGTGTGTGGGGTTTCAGTGCTCTGTCTTTCTTTCAACTACATTCTGCTCTGCTTTAAAATTGTGACGAACAGCTTAAAGCACATTACTGTTATAACTGAAAATGACTTTAGGACCACAAAGGTCAACATTAGACATTCAAGGATTTGAAGGCATATCTATGACCAAAAACAAAACTCTTAGGCAACAGAGTCATTAATCACAATTGTGTGTATTATAGATAAACCAGTGTAACAGCAGGTGAAGTGCTACTTGTCACTCACGTCCTGCAGCAGCCATCTTAGTGTTTGGTTTGGATAAGTCCTAGCGTCGGATGCTCCGGTTGCCATGTTTTTGTTGCCGTGGTGAGTGGGACCCAAGTGCCCATCGTCAGCTTGCATCACCCTGGCAACGGGATCACTGTGACCCAGCATCCCACCAGCAGCCGCGCTCGCTGCTCCTGATTCTCCGTCTGCACCCTCTTCAATAATTAACATGCCGCGGCAGCCATCTTAGCTTTTGGCTCGGTTCAGATGCCTGCCGGCGCGTTGCCTCGGCAACGGTGTCCCTGCGACCCAGCACTGTGGTGACGTTGGTCATGTTGTACACTCCAACTTTCTCAGTTGGAATTCACAAATCTGATTAAAATGCCATGGCAGCCATCTTAGAGTAGGTGGATGAGATGCACACACAGACATAAACATTTTGGTATCACTTCATCACAACAACCCTGAGTTTTAAATGCCCCAAATTAATTCAAAAAAATGATTATATAAAGAATTTTAGGGCTCTGATTTTCTGCATCTGTCAGTATTTTACAGCACAGCTTGGTGTTTACAGCTCCACAGGCCGGATGTCCCGTGCGTATCCAAGGTGACGTGCATGTGTTGAGCCCATGACCTTGTGCGATCAGTTCAATTTATTTACACAGAGATTATTTATTTATGAAACTGAGTTTGAGGTCCGGTGTGGACAACATTTCACATGTGTAAGCAATAATAAACCTTTGCAGCACATACATAGACAATTATTAAAGAACCTAGAAACTGGCATTGAAAGCATTTTGCAAATTGTGAAAACGTCTTTCAAATTGTTCCGTACACAAAAGTTAAAATGGAAAGTGACTGTCAGCGCAGTCTGTGGTCTAAACATTGGTACGAGTGTGTGACTGTACATGTCACACACTCCGCTCGCTGCCTCCTACGTACACTCTTGTTCTCACCCTGACAGCTTGGCTGCCACAGAGAGCAGAGGTCTCATTGGCCGCGTGCCCCACAACAAGCGTTCTGATTGGTTGTCAGGCCAGCTGCCACCACGCCAGCTGAGCGAGAACGCGGGCGTGCGTGCGTGCGATAGAGACAGACATGGTGGAAGC